>NC_142946.1:8617224-8619724 GCF_046866305.1 Octopus bimaculoides
GAACAGCAATTTAATTTTTAATATTCACATCAGCATGGAATTTCTTTTTCTAACACAAAAGAAACAAAAAAATCAACAAAATGCACACACACACACACACACACACACACACACACACACACGCACACGCACACACACACACACACAGAAGCCACGATTCAATTTAGCCATCCAAATTGTAATTAAAGCTATTTGCGTTCAGCGTTTGAATTTAAACACTAAAAGAATCTTCTTGTACGCATTACAGTCAACCACCCACAAAACAGCAACAAAAACAACGACAACAACAACAATAATACCCTAAAAGTACACTTAACATTTTAAATACATTGAATAAACTTCTGTTTTTTTTTTTTTTAAATTCTAAAGAACAATTCAAACAGCCCTATTATCTATTTTCTATACGTACAATTTTAATCACTTCCTTCTTTCTGGAAATATCGGCTTTTAAAGGATAAAAGATGAAAATTTAGGAATTTTAAAGAAATTCTGATTTATTTTTTGTTTCATAAGTCTTCTCTATATGTAACTCTGTAAAACATGTTTTTCTCCTAAAAAATATTATGAGCGCTTGGAGGAAGTATCAAGGCATTTGTAGTAAATATTCTATTTAAATCGCAATACGAGTATCTTACACTTTGATGCGTTAAATTTACAAAAAGAAGAAAAAAAATGTCTGGCCTAGACATGATTTTTAAAAAAGAAATCTACAGGTATGTCTACGAGTGCTTGTGAATCGGCAATCGCGTCTACAAGTGATGGTGTGCGCGAGTCTAATGCGAGTGAAAGTGATTCAGAAAACGATAATAATAATAATAATAATAATAATAATAATAATATTAATAATAATAATAATAATAATAATAATATTAATTATAATAATAATAATAATAATAATAATGATAATAATATTTTTTATTATAAATGATCTAGACATTCTTTTTACTTTATATAAAATATTCTTTACATTCTACTGTTGTTTTATTGCCATTTATTGACGATATTTTTCAGGAAACGAATTACGATTTGTAGCGTTGCTACTATGGGAAATTGTTGCTCTCCTTTACGAGAGGTCTCCGGGAATAAATTAACTCGTATATCGAAGCATTACTTTATATTATTGACTAATTAATCAAAAGTGTTAATGAAACACGGTGGGTGAGGGGAGAAATAGAAAGAACGACTTTATCTAATAACGCAATAAAAGTTTAAAAAATGGCGACTGGCAAATTTGATACTTTTATGAGTGAATATCACAAACGATGTTGTTATACATCGCTGATCACGATGCGCTTTGCATGATTTCTGTTTTCTTTTTTTTCTTTTTTTTTTTTACCTTTCGAATGGCCTCCGAGCTGGCCGACATTTTCCCCAATCAGAAGGTAAATTCGTCTCAGAGTTACGCATTTACAGTTGAGTGAACCGGAACAACATGAAATGAAGTGTTTTGCTCAAAAGAAAAAAAAAAAAAAAAAGAAAACACGAAACGACACTCGGCTCGGTAACCGAACTCGCGTCCGCTGGATCGTGAGCGCAACACTTTAATCAATAGGCCACGCGCCTTCACATGACTGAATATACAGCCGAAGATTGAAACCCTTTTGCAGCGACAACTCTCACATGGACGTTAATCGTGACACGCACTAAAATTAACACGAAACATTAATTTCTCTTCATTAGGTACAAACACCATTTTTTTGTTCTTTTTTTTACATCAATTATTGTATATTCATTGAATGAAAACATATTTTCATGTATTTTTTAAATGACAGAATTCATTTTCTATTTGTGTATGTATTTATTGGTTTTTATATACCTTTCATTATGTATGTGTGTGTGTGTGTGCGTGCATGTATTTTTATATACATACATACACATATTTATATATACAAACATACATATATATGAATATATATATATATATATATATATATATATATATATATATATATATATATATATATATATATATATATATATACATGTTTATATATATATATATACATATACATATATGTAAATGAAATATGTGAACAAAAGGAGTTAAAAATTATACGTACATATATTATTTAGTAATGAGTGTGTGTGTGCGTGCATGTGTATATATATACACACACGCATTCAGACATATGTATGCACATATATATGTCTGTATATATATATATATATATATATATATATATATATATATATATATATATATATATATATATGAATATATGTGTGTATGTAAAATATATCCACATGCATACGTGTACATATTTGTATGTAATAAATTAGTATATATTGCAACCATGCAACACACGTATACACATATCGTATACATACATAGAAGCATACAAGTATGTAAATATATATATACATATATATATATATTTACACATACATATCAATATTTCGATGCATGCATATAATATAATCAACGTATATATATACATATACATATATATATATATATATATATATATATATATATATATATATATATATATATATATAT
>NC_142946.1:8624724-8634724 GCF_046866305.1 Octopus bimaculoides
TGTCTATGGCATTCACGAAATTCTTCATTAAATCAAGCTTGATATGAAGAGGAAGAAGAACCTTGTTCATGTCCATCAGAGGATTTTCTTGGACACTGTGTTTAGCAGGCATGAAAGTGCTCCTAGATCTCCAGTCTTTCTGCTTGTAGTGCTTGGACACAGCCCGACTGTCACACAGACAGAGAAAGCAACAGTACTTTGCGAAGCCTGCTTGCTTACCCATAAAGAGCCCAGTGACTTTGAGGTCCATGCAGAGACTAAGTATATATATATATATATATACATATATATAAAATTATATATATATATACATACACAAACACACATATACATACATACATACATACATACATACATACATACACACACACACACACACAACACACACACACACACACACACACACACACACACACACACACACACACACACACACACACACACATATATATATATAAAGTGAAGTATATTTGCCACTTAAATGTCGGTGACCCCTAAGGGTGGATGTTACTGTTGCTTTTAGCCCCAGGAGAACATCTCCTCCAGCTGGCTATCGACACACATCTGTGTCCTGTCTATATTTGCCAAGGGAAGTTATCTTTCCCATCTTATATATATATATATATATACGTATGTATATTTATGTGTATATATATCTATCTATATCTATCTACCTACCTACCTATCGAAATATATACGTACAAACATACATACATACATACATACATACATACATACATACATACATACATACATATATATATATATATATATATATATATATATATATATATATATATATATATATATATATATATATATATATATATATATATATATAAATTCGTTTGTTTATTAAACAGCTTACGCATATGAAGAATGTGTCAGTGAGTGCGCATGTGCAGGTTGTATATATATATATATATATATATATATATATATATATATATATATATATATGTATATGTATGTATATATATGCATGTATATATATATATATATATATGTGTGTGTGTTTGTATGTACGTATGTATGTATGTTGGCATAGATATAGTAAGTGATAGCTTTAAAAACGCGAGAAAGACATCCAAGAAAGAGAACCTAATGCGCGGGGGACTGAACATTAACGTATGAAACCTTTTGTTAGCTGTGATTGTTACATGAGTGACTCAAAGGCCTACAGTTTCGTATCAAAGCACTTACCGAACATTAGAACTTTGTGTTACTCTGTCAGCAAACTCAGCAATTAACAGATCAATAACACACATGCACACACGTATGAAGAATGTGTCTGTGAGTGCGCATGTGTGTAGGCGTGTGTGTGCATGTGTGTGTTTGTGCATGTGTGTGTGTGTGCATGTGTGTGTGTGTGCAGGTGTGAGTGTAGATATGTGTCTGTGTGAGCTAAATTGAGAGACAGAGAGGGAAAGAGAGATATATATGAAGAAATAGGCATAGAGAGATGGATAGAGCTATATATATATATATATATATATATATATATATATATATATATATATACAGAGAGAGAGAGAGAGAGAGAGATAGTGATAGAGTGTATGAGTGTGTGCTTGCATGTGTGTATTTGTGTGCGTGTGCGCGTGTGTGTGTGTGTGTGTGTGTGTGTGTGTACAAGGTAGAAAGAAATTGAGAGAAAGAGAGATATATAAAGAAATAGATATAGATACATGGAGAGAAAGAGAGAGAGAGGTGGGGGATGCGTGTGTGTTTGATAAAGAGAGAGATAGAGAAATAAAAGATAGAGACAGAAAGAAAGAAAGAGATAATGAGAGAGAGAAAGAGAGTGAGGAGAAGATGAAGACATAGAGAGATAGAAAGAAAGGAAGAAAGAATAAAAGAAAGAAGAGAAGAAAGAAAGAAAGAAAGAAGGAAAGGAAGAAAGAAAGAAAGAAGGAAAGGAAGAAAGAAAGAAAGAGACAGTTTCGTGTAAAAAGAATCGGGGACTTGGTCATGTTTAAATTCCAATTATTTCTCGATCTTTTATCAATGAGAAATTTCTTCAACAATGTTCAAGAAATTCCCTTTCATAGTAACACAAAAGATTTTACCAAACATTGGCACTGATAAATCTGCCTGCTTTACTAGTCCATTCCGCTGCTAATGTGGCGAATATAAAGAGCGCATTGTCTGAGAGTAAATCAAGAATACGCAAGCAAACAAATAAATTAACAAAAGGTGGTGGTGGTGGTGTTGGTAGTGGTGAGTGTGTTGAGAGGAGAGAGAGAGAGAGAGGAAAAGCGAAGGAGGAGCCGGAGGAGGAGAGAGAGAGAGATACAGTAAAAGAATAATACAAGATAAAATTATAACCAGCTTCAAACTGTAAACGGGGGGAGGGGGAATTAGAGCAAGTGGGGGGTGGGGTATAAACAAGGGTAGGGTGGGGGTAAGTCATACAGCTAATAAGACGGTTAGTTAGTTACATAGTATATATATATATATGTATATATACATATATATATGCATATATATACATATACATATGCATATACATGCATATATATAAGTATACATACATACGTATATACGTACATATATATATATATATATATATACATATGAAAATATAAAAATATACATTTACATATATGTTATATATATGTATATATATATGCATATGCATATATATGCATTTGTATATATATATATACATATATATATGTATATAAATGTATATATATGCATATGTATATATACATATGTACATGTATATATATGTATATATATACATATATATGCATATGTATATATGTTTATATATATATATATATGTATATATATATATATATATATATATATATATATATATATATATATATATATATATATATATATATATATATATATATATATGTATATATATATATATATATATATATATATATATGTATATATATATATATATATATATTGATATATGAACATGTGTATCTTTTATAGTTTACTTCTTTCAGTCATTTGACCGCGGCCATGCTGGGGCACTGTTTCGAAGCATGTGAGTCGACCGAATTAACCGCAGTATCTATTTTTTATTTTTTATTTTTAATTCCTTGCACTTACTCTAGAGATATCTTTTTGCCGAACTGGTAAGTTACGGGGACGTAAACATGCTAACACCGGTTATCAAGCGGTAGTGGGGGAAAATACAACCACCAAGACACGCACACATATTCAGGTATATACGCACTCAAGTATGCACACATACATGCACGCGCCGCGCACACGCGCACACATATAGGCTCGTTTCATTTTCCGTCTATCAAATTCACTCACCAGGCTACGGTAGGCCAAGGGCTGTAGTAGAATATACTTATCGAAGGGACTGAACCCGGAACCTTGTGGTTGAAAAGCAAACTTCTGACCACGCCTGCGCCTACATATATATTTTTATGGAACCCTACGTGTGTTATCAGGGGTCTCCTAATGCCAAAGTAAACTTCATATCTATCTATCTATCTATCTATCTATCTATCTATCTATCTATCTATCCGATCCCTTTTGATCGAACTCCCCCTTTTTCCCTTCCTACGATCCCTTTTGATCGACACCACCACTTTTTTTTCCTTCCTTCCCCCTCCCAAAAAGAAAAGCTCTATATTGTATTTGTCCCATCTTCGTTGAGCCCTGTGTGGCTAATAAAAGAAATGTATCTATCTATCTATTTATCTATCTATCTATGAGGGAAGGTACGACGACGATCTCGGGGCGAACCTGGGCGTCGACGAAGAATACCTGACCCGCCTGTTTAAGACGACCTTCGGGCCGGGACCTATGGACAACTTCCAGAGATCCCTGGCCTGGCAGTGCTATCGAGAAGCACTACCCGTTCGGGATAAGCTCTACAGGCATGGCTCGAGAAACACGGGGCCGACCTGTCCGAGATGCCGGCAGAGCGACGAAACCGTTCTGCACGCACTCGTACAGTGTCCCACCATTTCCGAGCTGTGGGCTTACGTCGAACAACTGCTATCGCGTGTGGGACGAGTCGGTCTATCAGCCGAGTCTATCGTGAATATTGTCGCGCCTCCTTCCTTTAAACGGGAAGGAAGAGCTATTTTCATCGTACTTGTGGCTATGGCGAAAGAATGTGTATGGTGGACGCGTCTGAAAGGTCTAGAGACAAAGACTTTCCTCTCTGGGCAATCTCTCATCAACTTCTTCAAGTATCACCTGAAGAGGAAGTTGAGAGTAGAAAGGGAAGTCTTGTCTAGTGAATGCTTCAAAAAAAGATGGGTGAATGTAGCAAGGATGGCACGTGTGAACGACGGAGCCATCTTGAGCATAACCCTATGAACAAGAAAAAAACAAAAAAAACAAAAAGGCAAAAGAGAGTCACTTACTGTTATAGTTTCTTCAATGAGAATATTGACCAAGGTTACCGTGGTCTTTTCCGTGGGCTTTTCCTTCCACGGCTAAACCTAAACTGTCCTCCCCTCTTTTTACACGAGAACATTACTGTGTGATACACGATCCCTATTGATCGGCCTTTCCTTTTCTTTTTTTTTCGATCCCTTTTGATCGAACTGCCCCTTTTTCCCTTCCTACGATCCCTTTTGATCGACACCACCAATTTTTTTTTTTTTTTTTTTTCCTTCCTTCCCCCTCCCAAAAAGAAAAGCTCTACATTGTATTTGTCCCATCTTCGTTGAGCCGTGTGTGGCTAATAAAAGAAATGTATCTATCTATCTATCTATCTATCTATCTATCTATCTATCTATCTATCTATCTATCTAATCGTTAATGAGGACAACAAACATTAAGGCAAGGCAAACATTTCAAGTCGTATACACCATTATTATTAGAAAAAATCCAGTCTTCCAGCTGTTTCTGGGATATCCTCGAGTATGGGATATTCCGTACGTCATCAGAGACAAATAGGGAAAAATAGGGAAAATGAGAATGGTATATATTAATGAGATGACGATGTAGAGGAAAGGAGTAAAAGAATAAGGAGATGGAAAGAAAGAAGAAAAAGGAAGCATAAAAGTTCATAGTCCAACTTTCTGAAGTTATAGAAACAAGAGCAGAAGTCCTTAGGTGCGATCCTACGTAGATTCATGTGGGTTAAAATCCTGATATAGCAGACATCCAGATAAAAAGGACGGGAGCATATCAACGTTCAATAAAAGAATGGTAACGGAGGTGGCTATTAAGGGATAAATGGAAAGAGAATAAAATAAATAGAAAGAGTGGTAGATAGAGTGAGGGGTGAAGTTAAGGATTGGCTTTAGGATAAAGTAAGGCGTGTAGGTGTATGGTGTCTAAGAATTGTGTATGGAGTAGCCGAGAAGATAAGAGAGAGGATGAGGAGGTAGAGGAAGACAGGGTAAAAAAAATAGAGCAAAGTGAAAGGAATTTAAAGAGAGTAGTAGGTGTCTGTGGTAGTCTTAAAGTCTGAAGGTAGAGACACCTATTGGAGGAGGCTCCCGTCAGTCATCTCGTTCCAAGTTCCACAAGCTCTACATTTTTCAGACACATTCTCTCTCTATATATTTTTCTCAAGTTGTTTGTTTTTATCGCTTGATCTTGGGCTGTTACAATTAGGCTCCTTGTTTCTTTTTTTAACTGTCCCTTTTTTTTTAACCAAGCCCAGGATTTTATTCCACATACGTCTTCATTGGTTCTCCAAAATTGACCATGCAGGGGGTTTCTCTTCAATCTGTCTGACGTGCTCTCTTTGTATTTTATTCTTATCCTTTTTTCCTGTTAGGCGATTCATCACCTGTTCTTTATTAAATGTCTTCAGTAGATTTTCCAGTGCTGCTCTGTAAATACTCTGCTAGACTTTTTCTTTCCATCCGTACATTCTTTTACTGCTATTAAGCCTCTTCCACCCTAGTCTCACCTCAAGTGCAGTCGGTTGATATCAGCTTTCGGATAGTTGGCTCCATACATCGTCAACAATTTTCTAGTTTTTCTTTATATCGTTTTTGGCTCAGTCTATAATTTCAACTCTATATCTAATTAAGAGTACGGCCCTTGAATTTATTGCATCAATAAATATTTCTTGATTCAGCTTTAACTGCAATAATCGGATCTATTTTAAAACGGGGGCGCCAGTATTTTCTTAACGAAACACTAACGAAACACTTTGAAACTTGGGACACTGGTAGAATGTGTCATATAAGACATCTTTTACTCTTAGTCTTCTTAACAAAAAAAAAAAGGAATTCGCAAGTTATTCCATGCTAAAGTTGTCGTATTTCTGTAATTTCAACCAATCACTGACGTCTATTCAGCTCAATAAAGTTACTGCTGGGCGGTCATAAAAATGTTATTCCCTGTGACATATTTCATCCGGTTTAATCGTAATTTATACGCATATATTGTTTCTATAATAAATTACGCTGTGCGTATCTATGTGTGTAACAATTTTAGAGTTCGGATTCTAGAGTTAGGGTTAGGGTTAGGGTTAGGGTTAGGGTTAATAGTCTAGTTAGGGTTAGGGTTAGGGGATTAATACGATATACACCGTTACAGCGCTAACTGTTTTCAACTGAATAGACGTCAGTGATTAGTAGAAATTATCGAAATAAGACAATTTTTTACATGAAATAAATTCGAATACAAAAATATTTTTCTGTTCTATAACACAAAATAGATAAGTACACGAAGTTTGAAAGTCTTTCCGTACCAAAAACACTACATAAAACATAAATGAAAACTGGTGCCCCCGTTTTGAAATAGATCTCAATAATCTTCTTACTCTCCTTGTGTATTACCTGCTGATCATTTGTTTCATTTCTCCGTCTGCTTCCAGTATTCCCAAGTGCTTATAACCACCATCCTTTCTCAATCACTCTCAGTTATTATTATTAACGCGGCGAGCTGGCAGAAACGTTGGCACGCCGGGCGAAATGCTTAGCGCTATTTCGTCTGCCGTTACGTTCTCAGTTCAAATTCCGACTTTGCCTTTCATCCTTTCGGAGTCGATTAAATAAGTACCAGTTTATCACTGGGGTTGATGTAATCGACTTAATCCCCTTGTCTGTCCTTGTTTATCCCCTCTATGTTTAGCCCCCCCCCCCCCGCAGGCAATAATGAACTAAATTATTATTATTATGATTATTATTATTATTATTATTATTATTATTATTATTATTATTATCATCATCATTATCATCATTATCACCATCATCATCATCATCGTCATCGTCATTATTATTATTATTATTATACCAATTTTGTTTCTATGGATGCAGAGTCAAGTGAATAAAAGTTCTTTTAACAATCACGAGATCTCAGATGCGAATCTGAGGTAAGTGTTTTTTTTTTTTTTAAATTTTATCTTAGCTTTGGGTGTACCAAATTTCGTGAATTAAATCGGATGGACGGAAACTGTGTGGAATCCCGTCAGATAGACTATACCGAATGCTGTCATATGCTGAGAATACCGATGGGAGAAAATGAGAATCACGTAAAGGGCTCACGTGACCGTGTGGTTAGACGTTAAGTTAAACGTACGTCTAGGGAGATCCGATGATCGAACAACTCAAATGCTCTTCGTCGAAATCAACGGAGGATCAATAATCATGTGTGTGTATGTGTGTGTGTGTGTCTATATAAGAAATTCTTTTGTTTATTCAAACATTAAAAAAAACAACAACAATCCAAAACAAACACACAAAGAAATAAACAAAAAAGAAAACACTAACCTCAGTGCAACAATACTAAAAATATAGACAAAAGACAAAACAGCCATCATTATTTAACAATGGAAGCTTCATCAGAAATGTAAAGAAACCGATGGAAGTTTCTAGAAATCTGTTCACCGTTTGAATGGTTTTCAATGAAATAGTTTTGAAATCTGTCTCGGAGGTCAGCGGGTCATTAGCTCCATTTTGATGCTGCGAAGGGCTTTCCACTTAAAATGGTATTAAGATTAATTTCTCAATTATTTTTCCTTGCGGTAGAACAATTGGAAGAGGAGGAGGAGGAAGGAAGGAGGGAGGCAGGGTCGGAGCGAAGAGGAAGAGGAGGATGAGGTGAAAGAGGAAGGTGGAGGGAAATGAGATGTTGGTTAGAGGGGGAAGCAAGAGTAGGTGGGAACAAACATTAGATTACAGGTGGGGGTGGGGGTGGGTCGAGAGTGATGATGGTGGTGGTGGTGGTGTGAATTGGAGTGGTAGTTGTAATGGTGGCGGTGGCGGTGATGGTGGTGGTGGTGGGATTATGGGCGGGGGTGGCAAAAAGCAGTGGAGGTGTGGGTGGTGTCGGAAGGTGTCGGTCGTTGGATGCTGGGAGTGGTGTTGGCAGGGGTGGTCGTGTTAGTATTGTGTTTGTGCTGGCGGTGGCGATTGCGTTGGCGTCGGTGGTGGTGGTGGTGGTCGTGGTGGCGGTGTTGGCGTAGGGTGGTGGTGGTGGTGGTAGTGTTATTTACATTGATTTATTGATTTCTATTATTGCTACATCACAATAGATTATTGTGAAAGAAGTAGATGACGGACAGAGGGAAGGGGGGGAACAGGGAGGGAAGGAGGGAATGTGAAAGAGTAAGAAAGAAAGAAAGAAAGAGAAAAAGAAAGTAGTTGATTAATTAGTATATTATACCAAATGAATGAATTGGTGATAGACAGCCTTCCATGCATTTATCTAACCAGCCATCCAAATACATCGTTATGTAGACAGAAACACATACACATACATACATGTATATATATATATAAATATATATACATATATATATATATATATATATATATATATATATATATATATATATATATATATATATATATATATATATATATATATATATATATATATATATATATATATATATATATATATATATACATATATACATATGTGTGAGTGTGTTTGTGTGAGTCTATGTATATATACACATATACTCGTACACAAAGACAATCGGGGTAACAATCACATTAACCCTGCCAACTATAAATAGGCAGCAACATACGCCAATGGCATTCAACCTGATGATGAAACTGAGACAGTCTAGATACATGGATGATGGATGTAGAAGCTTTGTGGACGGAAGCAAATTATGAAGGATTTAAACCGATATATGAAAAAAAAAAAAAAAGGAAACGTTTGATAAAAGGATAAAACGAGACTTGAGGTGTGAATAAGCCTTTAATGGCGTAACTATTAAATATCATTATTAACAATAAATATTAAATATATAGTGTACCGCCATTAGATATATTTTGTTGCTTTTCAGTAAATCAACATCAGGTAATACACTTAAATACGTATGTATATATGTATGCTGTGTGTACATACGTCGACACACATATATACATATGTATATATATGTATTCACTGTACATGGATTGTTGGCAATTTTTCCTTCTTTCTCTCTTTCCAACGAAGAGCCATGCTCGAAACAATAACAACTCTCTCCTTTCACCGAGCGTCAAATTAATATATTTGTGTGCACGTCCTCACGTTCGTTTTATCCTGTTTTTTCTTTGTGTTTTTTAATTGTTTGTTCTTTAAACTTTATATATATATATATATATATATATATATATATATATATATATATATATATGTATGTATGTATGTATGTATTTTAAGAAAATAATTTTTAACGGTGAAGCTTGTAGCTGATGAAACAATAATAAAGTCTAAAATGTTAGGTTAAAAACCCTTCGAATAGAAAAAAAAATAAACGAAGGCTGACCGTGGGATTCGAACTCATATTCCGTAACTTTCCACACAAATACATAGCAGGTTTACTTATCAAAAAGCCTTCGGGAATTCCTGGAATCTTTTTCTATTTTCCGAGAATTCCCGAGTCCATGTTTTACACAGACACACACACACACACACACACACACACACACACACACACACACACACACACAAACACATGCGCGCGTGCATGAAATATAACCATTTACTGCAAGGTCGTTTTAAAGTACTCGGGTAGTTCAACAGGCTGTCTTTTACACTGCGTAGATATCAATCACGAAGACATCTTATTAGGAACTGGTACAATTATGATAGACAAACA
>NC_142946.1:8647224-8657224 GCF_046866305.1 Octopus bimaculoides
AATCAATCATTAATCATTAACCATCAATCATCAATCATTAACCATCAATCATCAATCATCAATCACCAGCCATCAATCATTAATTATTAATCATCAATCATTAATCATAAGTCATCAATCATTACTCATCAATCATTAATCATCAACCATAATCATCACCAATCATCGACCACCAGGCCACTATTCATCAATCATCAATCATCAGCCACTATCCATCAATCATAAAGCATTATCAATCATCATTCATCAATCATCAATCATTATTCATTAATCATCAATCATCATTCATTAATCATTAATCATCAATCAATCATGGTGATTGATGATTGATGATTAATGATTGATGAGTAATGATTGATGACTTATGATTAATGATTAATGGTTGCTGATTAATGATTAATGATTGATATGATTGCTGATTAATGAATAATGATTGATGATTAATGAATAATGGTTAATGCTTTATGATTGCTGATCGATGATCGATGGTCGATGAACAATTGTCGATGGTCGATGGTCGACGGTCGATGGTCGATGGTCGATTGTCGATTGTTGATGGTTGATGGTTGATCGATGGTGTTGATTGTTGATTGCTGATTGTTGATGTTGATGTTGGATGATGATGAGGATGTTGATGATGATGATGATTGTTGATGTTGATGTTGATGTTGATAATGATGATTGATGATGATTAATGATTGATGATTAATGATTGATGATTAATGATTGATGATTAATGATTGATGATTGATGATTAATGACGATTGATGATTGATGGTTGATGATTGATTATCGATCGGATCGATCGATCGGATGTTCGATGATCGATGATCGATGATCGATAGTCGATGGTCGATGGTCGATGGTGGATTATCGATTGTCGATTGTCGATTGTCGATGGTCAATGGTCGATGGTCGATGGTCGATTGTCGATTGTCGATTGTCGATGGTCGATGGTCGATTGTCGATGGTCGATTGTCGATTGCCGATTGCCGATTGTCGATGGTCGATGGTCGATTGTCGATTGTCGATGGTCGATGGTCGATGGCCGATGGTCGATGGTCGATGATCGATTGTCGATTGTCGATTGTCGATGGTCGATGGTCGATTGTCGATGGTCGATGGTCGATGGTCGATTGTCGATGGTCGATTGTCGATGGTCGATTGTCGATGGTCGATGATCGATGGTCGATTATCGATGGTCGATGGTCGATGGTCGATGGTCGATGGTCGATGATCGATGGTCGATTATCGATGGTCGATGGTCGATGGTCGATGGTCGATGGTCGATGGAGGGTATATCAGCCGAAAGTTGTGTTAACAACAAACAAGATGAAGACAAATATCCGTCAAATTTAAATAATGTAAATAATATAAAATCATCTAACTAGATTATTTAAAGAAATTATCTAATTAAAAAGCTATTTTGCTGCAGCCATGTTTGGGTTAATGCATTATATATCCACAATTCTTATACATGGAGGTGTTGAAATGTTCCTGGCTCTGGGAGAAGAAAATACAAGTGAATCAGTTGATTTTATCCAACATATTCCCCTTTTAGATTCACACACATGAATCTAACCACTAGATAATTATACATGATATTGCAGCGTTCCTTCAGATTTTCTAAGCCCTGTAAAAAAACAAAACAAAAAAAACTCGGCAGTTTGGGCCTCCAACCAGGTCTTTCACGATAGCTAGGGCCTTTTTAGTACCCCCTCGTATTTTAGAAAAAAAAAAGAGCAGTTGATAACTTTCTGTATTTCAAAACTATTATTTTTATTACAATTATATAAATACATTTGTGAAAATATAATTTTTAAAAAAAGGGCAAAAACAAAACAAATGTGATTTTAACATCGTCCTCATTCCAGAAAAAAAAAATTACAAGTTGACGATTCTTCTTTCTTTTAGCAAAGGTCCATATCATAATCGGAAGACTCTTGTTGTTCTAAAACTTCGACGTTCCTATCAAAAATCAACCTGCTATCATCATCCAAACCAGTTTCATCGCTGGGGTTGTTGTGTCTTAGAACGGAGGTCAGCATCGTTGATCTTGGTATTGCGCTTTTCCTCCGGCGATTCTGAACAATGAAAAGAGAGGGGGGAAATCCCCATTAAAGTGGAATGTTAGAGTTACATTAAGAAAAAATGTACAGTTCTATTTTTAAGAGACGAGGAATTATGTACATTATTTACATTATTTACATTTGAAGGATATTTGTCCTCCTCTTGTTTGTTGCTAACACAACGTTTCGGCTGATATACCCTCCAGCCTTCATCAGGTGTCTTGGGCAAATTCCGAACCTGGGTTATCATCCTAAAGGTATTTTTCGATAGCCCGTGCTTTTAACCACTACGTTATAATGACCACGGGCATATGGCGTAGTGGTTAAGAGCGCGGGGCTACTAACCCCAAGAATCCGAGTTCGATTCCAAGTAGTGACCTGAACAATAATAATAATGATACTACTACTACTACTACTACTACTACTACTACTAATAATAATAATAATAATAGTAACATTGAAAAATACCTTAGGAATGAGAACCCAGGTTCGAAATTTCCCCAAGATACCTGATAAAGGCTGGAGGGTATATCAGCCGAAACGTTGTGTTAGCAACAAACAAGAGGAGGAAAAATATCCTTCAAATGTAAATAATGTAAGAAAAAAGTGTTCGAGATATGTATTCGAGAGACAAACATATATTAAAGATATGTTTAAAAGACATTTTAAGTAAACGTATCAGAGAAGCATATTTGGGAGGTATGTTATATATATATATATATATATATATATATGCTTTCGGTGCGAATGTTTTTTTTTATTACGGCGCCGTGATTTACAATCCTTTAAATAATAATAATAATAGTATTTTATATAAGCTTAAAAAGCTTATGGCGATCACTACACGGATAGGAAAGCCTTCTTTTTTCTGTCGAGGGCTTAAATGCCTCATTATTAGATTATTTTCCTTAGTCATTGCACAGTGATCGCCATAAGCTTTAAGCTTGTATAAAAATACCATCACGCACACACAAATAATTAAATGCAGCACCTAATTAGCAGAGTTTCACCAATATATATATATATAATTAAAATTAACAGACAAGTTACTGTATGTCATACTAACAGGAGGCACTGCTTTTTTCTCTTCCGAATTGGATGGCCGACCACTTTTATTCGAATCGTCATCCGATAAGAAGCCATGGTTAAACTGGACAAATTTACTATAAGTTACGCTGGCCAGATATTGCAGGGCGGCTTGCTGTCTTCGTAACGACTTAAGCATCAATGCTGCTTGTTTTGCATCTTGGATCTGCATTACTTGGTTGTAGAGTATTGGTTGTTCTTCTAAGGCAAATTTCTCGAAATTTTCCGAAATAACTGAAATGAGAGGAAAATAGACATGAGTATGGAAAGATGAAGTGGGGGTGGGGTGGGGAGGTGGGTTCGCGCGGGGTGAAAGGTGGAATGAGGGACCGACGTCATGTCTCTGAGAGGGACCGGCGTCATGTCCAGGTGCGGAATATATACGCCATGGAATCCGGGAAACTGTCCCTCGGGAATCTAGCTTTGCCTTTACATGGACTCACAATCATAGGGCAGTGGACTCGCGGTCATAGGATCGCGGTTTCGATTCCCAGACCGGGCGTTGTGAGTGTTTATTGAGCGAAAACTCCAAAAGCTCCACGAGGCTCCGGCAGGGGATGGTGGCGAATCCTGCTGTACTCTTTCACCACAACTTTCTCTCACACTTACTTCCTGTTTCTGTTGTGCCTGTAATTCAAAGGGTCAGCCTTGTCACACTGTGTCATGCTGAATATCCCTGAGAACTACGTTAAGGGTACATGTGTCTGTGGAGTGCTCAGCCACTTGCACGTTAATTTCACGAGCAGGCTGTTCCGTTGATCGGATCAACTGGAACCCTCGACGTCGTAAGCGACGGAGTGCCAACAAAATGTATTTATGTATATCTGCCGGTACTCGAACACCCATATGTCTTACGGAATTCACTAAACCTTGCCGCAGTCGAGGAATGGACATATTTTAATACTAAACCGGACCAGTTTCAAAGTACATTACTTCAACGCAGGGCTTCGATATCTCGATATAAAATAGTACTCAATCCAATTTACCTGACTGTAGAACAGAGCTCATCTCATTTCGAGTTTCGTAATATTCTTTTTCTAAAGCACGTAATAGTTTTTCTGTGAGTTCAATATCATCTCGGAGTCGCTGCAATTCATCGTACATTGTGGTCAGTACAGATTTCTTCTTCTCCAGCTCCTTTTCTCGCTTCCTGAAATACATAGACCGTCGAACTAGCTGTATACACACACACACTTTATGTACGTACACACATATGCATGCATGTATGTATGTATGTATGTATGTATGTATGTATGTGCGCATGCATGAAGTATGCATATATGTATCTCTCTCTCTCTCTCTCTCTCTCTCGCTCTCTCTCTCTCTCTCTATATATATATATATATACATACATATATATATACACGTGATGACAGAGAGGGAGAGAGAGGGAGAGAGAGGGAGAGAGATGCATACACAGAGAGATACAAACCATAGTATTTTTATAATCACACACGATTGTCTGATGATCGGTCACGTGAAGCCCAGAGTAAAAGTTTGTGAAGTCATTTCAGCTTCAGCAAAAGACTACACAACACCACACACACACACACACACACACACACACACACACACACACACACACACAGACAGACAGACAGACAGACACACACACACACACACACACACACACACACACACACGCATGTATATAACAAATTGGTTCCTTAACCCCTTTTAAATTCTATTAAATTAAATTGCGTTTGTAGTAAAGATTGTTTGCCAACATAACATGGAAGTTCTGGTTTAGGACTAATGTTGCTGTAATTTACCCCCAGCTGGAGACGATGTCACCTGGGGCTAAATTACAGCAACATTAATCCTAAACCAAGACTGCCATGTTATGTTGACAAACAATCTTTACTCCAAAGTACTGTTGCTGAATATCTCTCGTTGTGAGATTTAAAAATAGTAATTTTCTAAATTGCGTTTGTTTTAATAAATTTTGCAAATAACGAAGAATTAAAAAAAAATAACTTAACCATTAATAAACTGGGTTTTGAAACATAAATTAACAGATCACTTTAAATAGAAAGTTTGATAATTTTGGGTTTTCAAGTAAATTCGTTGTTTTTAACATTTGCTAAAAAATAAAAAAAAGATCTTTCCAATGTTATTTGAATTAATACGAAGGATATTTTTTCGCAGTTCTTATGGATGTTTTTTGTATCTTTATTATTCCTCTTCAACTTTTGTCCATTGTTTTTGAAATTCGAATAAAATTTACCTTTTTATGACAATGGACAGCCTCGTAGAAAAACAAACAAAAAAAAAGACCCTCAAATCCCCAACCCTCAAAACCAACTTGGGGTCGATTCGTTTGAGCCATATCTCTTCAGTGCAGTGCCCCAGCATGGTCGCAGTCTAATGACAAAAACAAATAAAAGATAAAACATTCCGCATTTATTCTCATTCCTGTAAGTTTACGTTATTCTCTTAGATTGGATTGTAACCGGTGTTAAACTTTGAAAGCACCCTGTATCCACGACAAAAAATATTTTTTAGATTATTTGCTTAGGTCGGTTTGCATTTGCAAAGTAGTCACCAGGTGTTGTTGATTCCAAATTCAGCTGCAGAAAGTGGTTAAGGTGACTAGTTAATAATGATCGAGTGTTTTGTTACCTTATTGTGCAGACCTGACATCTTGCCTTGGGTTGGGAAAAGGCAACGGGAACCCCTACCGTTGTGTCCTTGGCGAGAGAGTTTGAAACCTGCATGACCTTTACGGGTTTAATAACCCCGACAATTCTTATTCTTCAACAATACAAAGCAGTTAAAAAAAAAGAGAAAGAGAAAAAGAGAAAGAGAAAAAAGAGAATGAAAAATGAGAAAGAGAAAAAGAGAAAGAGAGAAAAGGGAAAGAAAAAACGAGCTAGAATGGATAAAAGATAGAAAAACATAATAATAATAATAATAATAATAATAATAATAATAATAATAATAATAATTGCTTAGGAAACACAAGATTTCAATGTCTTCAGAAAAAAATACTTTGTCAAAGGGATTTAGGATAGTTATGGAAGAGCTGAAAGAATGTATCATAGCAAAAGCCAGTAAACTTTTCAGATATCAGAAAAGAATAGATTAATGTCAACAGAACAGATTGTTTGAGACAGATCAGAGGAGATTTTATCGTCGAATAGTGTAGAAGAAAGTCCTGAAGATGAGAAACCTAATGCAGAAGAAGCTAGAAAGTTCTGGAGTAATATTGGGGATAAACCAGTTAATCATAATAGAGATGCGGCATGGTTAAAGAAAGTAAAAGAAATAGCAGTTAGTGAGAAGCGGCTAGGTTTAAAACTATTTAATGTATTAATGAGTAAATTGTTTGGAAGAATGTCAGATTAGAAGGGTCTAAGACCGGGTTTAGCTCAAAGGTACTGGTTAAAGCAATTTAGTCGCTTACAAGGGAGGCTGAAGGAGCAACTTCAGGATTGCCTGAATGGAGGAGTCATATCTAATTGGAAAACTGTAGGGAGAACAGTGCTCCTTATAAAAGACAAAAGCAAGAACAATATAGCTAGCATTTATAGACTAATCACTTGCTTACAATTATTCAACAAAAACAATAACAATATTTAACAAAAGCATCTTTAAATGACGGTCTGACCGTCTATCAAGCAAATGGGAAGCAGTGATTGAAGTAGATGGTGATCATGCTCCGGAATAATCATTTAAAGATGTTTTTGCTACATGTTATTGCTTTTGTTGAATAAAAGCCGCAATAATTATGCACCGATGCAATATATATATATATATATATATATATATATATATATATATATATATATATATATATATATATATAATATATATAACAAATAATAAATGAGTATATGCATATATACGTACAGGTATGTGCATACCTACGTCTACCTGTATATATAGGTGCATATCTGGGTACAGGACATTGCAAACAAAACGTAGATAAGAAAATAATAATAACCAGAGTACAGAAAACACACAAGCCACATAGAGAACATTTTCCTTTATCAGCTACCCCCATTTTAACACCGGCGTTTCGAAGAGTTGGGCAGGACGCATCGTAAAAATGGCTCTTCCCATGGACCGCAAATTAAATTTGTATACACAAATTAAACCTGTGCCATGGAGGAATGTAGTGGCGGACAAAAAACAAGACAGGAAAACAAACGGAAAAGAAAACAAGACAGGAAGAAAAACGGAAAAGGCTATGCGGCCAGACGTGAAAAATGAGAGAGAGAGAGAGAGAGAGAGAGAGAGAGAGAGAGAGAGAGAGAGAGAGAGAGAGAGAGAGAGAGAGAGAAAGAGAGAGAGAGAGAGAGAGAGAGAGAGAGAGAGAGAGAGAGAGAGAGAGAAGTGAACTGAAGACAAGGTCGAGTTTGATACTCTCTAGTAACATACCTTCGCTTTATAAAAAGTCGGTTCAACTCCGTATCGGTCGTCTGATACAGCTTATCCAACTCTATAAAATGTTCGAACGTGAGGCAGCTACAAGATTTATCTGCCAATCCTTCCCGACAAATGTTCATGAAAAATAAACTTGGACACACTTTAAGATTTTTGATAAAGTTCATAACACACTGCAAAGCTTGGTTTTGGTGAAAACATGTATGTTTCTCTTTTTCGCCCTCACTCTCACTCAATCATTCTGCTCTTTGCCGATTCTACATCTAAATATGTATTGTATATATATATATATATATATATATATATGCACAGGTATTCAAATTTATCTATAAATATAATATATATATATGTATATATACACACACATATATATATATATATATTTATACTTAATAGATATCGATATATTTTATATATATCTTATATATAATATATATATATACGCATATATATACACATATATATAGATATTAAAATGTATATCTGTGTGTATTTTGTTTTGTTTTGTTTTCTTTGTGGCGCCGATTGTGTTTCGAAGAGCTTTTTAAACACTGTTTTCATATGAAGAAAGTTCTTCCAAGTTTTCTTTCTCTAGAAAGAATCTTATTTTTCAATATACGCATGCGCATTTAACCATATTATATCCCAGCTACATATATGCTTACAGACACACACACACACAAACACGTATGTATACATGTTATAGACACTATGACGTTTTAACAGATGTCATAACATTTTCTCCATTTTGTTTTATGACGTAAGTACAAAATGGACGTTGGTTCTCATTTAACGAGGAGACAAGACGGAAAATAAAGCTACGTTTGTGTTCTTTCTTTCTTTCTTTCTTTCTTTCTTCCTCCCCCCTCCCCCTCCTCCTCCTCCTCCTCCTCCTCCTTCTTCTTATTTTTCTTCTTCTTCTTCTTCTTCTTCTTCTTCTTCTTCTTCGTCTTTCCTTTTTCCTTGTTTCAGTCATTTGACTGCGGCCATGTTGGAGCACTACCTTAAAGGGGTTTTACTCGAACATATCGACCCCAGGACTTATTCGTTGTAGTACTTATTCTATCTGTCTCTTTCGTCGAACCGCTAAGTTACGGGCGCATAAACACACCAGCATCAGTTGTGAAGCGATGGCATAGGTGGGGACAAACACACACATATATGTGTGTGTATATATATATATACATATATATATATATATATATATCTGCGATGGACTGGCGTCCCATCCAGCTGGGGAACACATAAGCCATTGAAACCGAGAAAATGGGCCCATGAGCCTGGCTAGGCTTTAAAAGGGCGCAAAGAAAAAAAGATATATATATATATATACATACGTACATACATACATACATACAAACAAGCACACACACACACACACACACACACACACACACATACACATATGTATATACATACACATGTATGTATTTGTGTGCGTGTCTCTGTGTTTCTCCCCCACAATCGCTTGACAACCGACGTTGGTGTGTTTACGTCCCCGTAACTTACCGGTTTGGCAAAAGAGTACGATAGAGTAAGTACTAGGCTTACGAAGATCTGTTTGACTAAAAGTGGTGCTCCAGCATGGCCGCAGTCAAATGACTGAAACAATGAAAAGAGTAAATATATATATATATATATATATATATATATATATATATATATATATATATATATATATATACACACACAAACACCCACACACATATATACGATGGGATTCTTTCAGTTTCCGTCTACCAAATCCACTCTCGAGGCTTTGGTCGTTATATTAAGGAAAGTCAAGAACTATCCGCATATTCATCAAAGCTTTCTTCCGGTTGGCTGCACACTGTCTATTCTTGGTTTTGCGTAAATGTGTTTCCTGAAATAAATTTGAGGGTTTAAAAAAAAAAAATGGTACAAAAAAGAAAAAAAGAAAAAAAAGCATTCACATTCATTTCGACAGCGGAATTCCCAGCAAACGTCGGTCGTTGTCGCGTTTAGACTGCAGCAGCGGCGTCGGCGTAGCCGGAGACAATGGAGGAGGCGAGTACGACACGACGATGAAGATGCGGGCGGCGACAGCGGCGCCGACACACAAAAACAGGTCGTCGACGACGGCAAAGACAACGAGAACGACAGCGACGGCGAAAGAGGCGACGACGGAGACGACAGTGACAAAAGCAATGATAAAAGCAACAGGGACGCGCTGCCGTCGCCGCCGCCGACGACGACGACGAGATAAAGTTTAGGGTTAGTGAAAGGGTTAGTGTCAGGTTTAGGATTAGGCTTAGTGTTAGGGTTAGGGATTAAAAATTAATGCTTTGAGGGTTAAGGGTTACAATTTAAAGATGAGTTACGATTAGGCTTAGGTTTAGCGTTTAAGATAGGATTAAGGTTGGGGTAAGGGTTGGAATTAGAGTTGCGGTTAGGCTACGGTTGGGGTGGGATTAGGATTAGGATTGGAGTGGGAT
>NC_142946.1:8670707-8673207 GCF_046866305.1 Octopus bimaculoides
TTTTTGCCTTTGTATATAACTCTTTCTATTACTTTTCTCTATGTCTAGCAGTGTTCTTCTTCGCCAATTAATCCAATTAATTAGCTTAATTAGCTCCTCCCACTTCAGCCAATCTTCATAAACGTAATCATCAAATATTTTCAGCTAGAATTAGAAAACTTGAATTCAAGCGAAACTTCAAATCACCGCCATCTTAAAAATGAAGTATTTAATACCATTTTACGTATTAAAGTCGTAATCAACTAATTGGTTTCTATGGTTTAACAATATTCTCTGAGGTGGTTTCTATGTAATTTCTAAGTATCGTGGAGTGTTAGAAGCGTGGGCAAGTATACCTTGCAGTATTTTTCCTTCTCTTTATGTCCTCATTTCAAATCTCACCCAGGACAAATTTATATATAAGGCTCGAAACGTCAAAGACTTTTTCATTTTCCCTGAGCGTCAAACTAATGATTCATGTTATTTGTTGTTCCCTCTTTTGTCTCTGTCTTTGTTTTTTTTGTACATTTGAACCATCTGTGTGTGTGTGTGTGAGCATGTGTGTGTGCATGTATAATTCTATGTGCTTATTTATATGTATATTTATGTGTGTGTACGTGTGTGAATATACAACGAGCATCCACTCAGTTTCCCTCTACTCCCAAGGCATTGATCAACCCGTAGCTGTAGTACAAGCAGAAGACACTTGGCCAAGCTGCTGTGGTGTGGGAATGAACCCCCAAAACACGAGGTTGCAAAGGGAACTTCTTAACCACACAGCCATGCTTACGCCTTATACGTATTAGCCGTTAGTAAATGACACAATATATATTTTTCAGAAGACATTTTTTTGTTTTCATCCTGCGATTCAATTCGTAATTTTATGAGTTTATAGGGAGTTATCAGAATAGGAAATCTTTGTAGTTATTTGAAGCATTATGATTTGAATATAGAAAATTGGTGGCTAACAAAAGCCTTTTTTAATAATGTAGAGAATAGAGGAAAAGAAGTTTATTTGATATTTTGCCTTGAATAAGGTTCAATCGGGAAATGTAAAAACTTTCAAATGAGAGGTAAACAATGAACGAAACGAAACGAAATTGTTATAATAGGAATAAAACGGAGAGAGCGAGAGAGAGAAAGAGGAGGATAAGGAGAGAGAGAGAGAGAGAGAGAGAGAGAGAGAGAGAGAGAGAGAGAGAGAAGAATAACATCACTGTTTAATAGGTAAGTAGTCTTTGTTGAGCTAGACAACCAGAGATCAAGAACAACGGTGTTTGATATATCTTTGTAGAGAAAAGTTGTAAAGCGTTGAAGAAGAAAGACATTCTCTCATGCAAGCACGGCCGTGTGGTTTAGGAGCTCTGTTTGAAACCATGTGGTTCCAGGTTCAGTCCCACGGTGCAGCACTTGGCAAGTGTCTTCTACTATAGTCTCGGGCCGACCAAAGCCTTGTGAGTAGATTTGGCAGACGGAAACTGAAAGAATCCCGTCGTATATGTATATATATATATATATATATATATATATATATATATATGTATGTATGTATGTATGTATGCATGCATATGTTTGTGTGTCTGTGTTTGTCCACCCACCATCGCTTGGCAAGCGATGTTGGTGTGTTTACGTCCCGTAACCTAGCGGTTCGGTAAAGAGATCGATAGAATATGTACTAGGCTTACAAAGAATAAGTCCTGAGGTCGATTTGTTCGACTAAAGGCGGTGCTCCAGCATGACAGCAGTCAAATGACTGAAACAAATAAAGGAATAAAGAAATATATATATATATATATATATATATATATATATATATATATATATATATATATTATCTTTATCTTATGATATTTACTTTACTTTATATTATACTCATTTATTGTGCTTTTAATTGTTAATTTTTCTATATGTGATAGTGGATTTTCATCGATGAGTTCTTCAAACTTGGTTATTTTCCCTAAAACTATATATATTATACATATATATGTATATATGTATGCATATGCATATATACATACCTCTCCTAAAAAATGCATTAAAACTTCTGAAATGTATTTCGTGTAACCGAATATTTACTGGAGTCATACTTTAAGCGGGTCTAAATTGAAGGGTAGGGTATTTAAGCGGGTCTCTCATTGACTTAAAAATCTCTTCAATAGCGTATCATATTTAGCGAATAAATACTATAGAAACAACAGAACACAAGCATTTAATATGATATGAATGTTATTTATTTTAACAGATAATAATTCGCTAAAGTGGTGTCTCTCAATGAAAGAGCATCTATTTCGCTAAACTTGTGACCAATTTTAAACGATGCATTGTAAAAGTCCATTAGAACAAGCCTTACTTAACCGGGTAGTTTCTTTGGCTTCCACTATGACCAGTGCCAACAGGAACTGCAAAGATTTACGATCAATAAAATTTGACTATGATAATAAGCGATAATATTAAAGATGACAGACAACGAGAGCAGCAACTGGATGACGACGACAACGACGGTGGTGATGATGATGATGAT
>NC_142946.1:8690707-8693207 GCF_046866305.1 Octopus bimaculoides
TTTTTTTTTAGATTAATAAACAACCTGCGCAGTTTTAAGAAGCACCAGAGCATGGACGATCCTCCAAAAAACAAAAAAACAAAAAAACAAAAAAAAAAATCTACGTTTGTATTTGCATAGACACCTGCATCGCCACCATTTTGGATTTTAGATTTTTCAAAATTGTCACCATAGAATACAGAATTTGCACTATCAGGGCTTATAGTGAAAATGGAAACTTAATTACGATAATCCTTTGATTTTCTTCAATAAGGAATCTAATACAATAAAAGTGTTGCAATATTTCTCGGGGTTAAAGAAACAACAAACAAGAGCAGCTAAACTATTATGTTTATATTTGTGATATAACAGTATTATATAATACATGTTTGAAAGTACTTTGAAGTTACAAATATGGGTTTTATAAAGCAAGAAAACAGCACAGCTCTGCTAGATATTAGGTTTAACTAGAAGTTTTTATACGTAGGATCTACTTGGACTCTATATTTTAGGAATACGTTTTTATGTATCTTCATCAATGTTCTGAGTGTCGTTGTTGACAATACAGTCCGCGTTATTTTCGCAATCATCTCCAAACATGCAATAGTCCGTGTAAGCCAAGCTGCATCCCCTGAATAGACACTCCTAGCTTGTGCAATAGTCTTTTGCGGCTGATGTACGACCAATGCTACAATAGCTGTAGCAACTTATCGTCGTCCTCCGAAGCATGTGAAATTGTTGGTTTTGCTTTTAAGCTCTTGAATAACAATTGTTAATTTAGTATGAACATGATCAATGCAGAGAGTAACGAACAGCGAGATTATATTTTGAATATCTCTAGTTCGGTGTTTGTAATAAGACAGAGATTTAAGTGGAATCGGTAGTGTATCAATAACTGATAGCTAGACCTTCACACAAAAGATATATTGGTTTCAAATTTTAGCATGAGGCCGGGAGAGGGAGCAAGTCGATTAGCTCGACCCCAGTGCTCAATTGATACTCATTTTACCGACTCCGTAATGAGGAAAGATAAAGTCGACCTCGGAGGAATTTGAACTCAGAATGTAAAGACGGATTTACTGACATTCTTTCACTCATTTTGCTTAGTTCAGCTGAGCTGCAGTGTAAGATCAATCACAGATCAAGAAAACTTCACTTTATCTTTAAACTTTTGTTCCTGTCAGGAAATTGGATTGCAGCCATGCTGGGGCACCGCCTTCATAATTTTTTTAGTATACATTTTCTATTGATACTTTAGTGTGGATCAGCGGACTGAGCATTTAAAACAACTCAATTATGAATTTTTCGGTTGCTCTTCTTCATCATCCGTGAAGCATAAACGTCACGACTTCCTAATTTCATTGTTCTTTCAATATGAAAGATGTAAAATTTATCAAAGAATCAAAGGCTGGAATGATAGAATCCTTTTGATCTGTCTGGATGCAATTTATGATTCTCAAAATAGGAGGATTAAAAAGATGTAACTGATAACCAACGTGATCCTTCGTGTTTGCTAATAAAATATTCTAAAAAGGGTTAAAACTCCTTCAGTCATAAATGACCATGGGTTTGCATCTAGAAACATGGATTTGCACTCTCTCTATATATATCTGTTGTCTGTGTCTCTGTCGCTTCCCTCACCTCTCTCGGTGAGAATAAGTGCTCAACACCGAATATTTGGTGGATAAATATATTCTTTATTTATTGTGTAACAATGCAACCAATGGTTTCATGCACGAGTTAAGAATGCTGGTGATCTGCCATCATGTTGGATCCAACATGGAGGCGGAGGTCGACTTTGCCTTTCATGCTTTCGGGGTCGATTAAATAGGTACCAGTTACGCATCGGGGTTGATGTAATCGACTTAATCCCCTTGTCTTTCATTGTTTGTCCCCTCTATGTTTAGACCCCTGTGGACAATAAACAAATATATATATATATATATATATATATATATATATATATATATACATGCATATAATTGTATAATTCTGTATATTTATTATGTAATTCAGTCGTTAGATCCTCACCATAATGAGCAAAATTATAGTCCCGCTAAAGACTCCTAAAAAGAGTAAAACATTTCAAGTTATTTCCGATAGTCACTGATTAAGCAGAGACAAGATTACAAATATTAATCAGCGACGAATATTCCGTTATACGAGAACCCTATTTTTAACGTCCCTCATTAGACACTCATTTTCATGTTAGCAGCCATATTTTATCTGTATGGAAAGATGTGATGTAATGCGAATATCTTGGTCAGCTTTCTATCTACCTGACTGGTTACATGCAGAGCTTTTTTTGTTTTTCATGGAACTTAAGTAGCTATCCGTATCTGTAAATGGCTGTTTCAAACTTGGGGTAAGCATACACTCACATTGAAGCGGAAATGCTATATTTGTATCACCCGGAGACAACGATATGAAGTTAGAGTAAAAGAAATATCGTGTTTGAAAATCTTTGAAAAATACCAAAAATAATATATAAATGAATGAATAAATAAATAAACGAATTACA
>NC_142946.1:8705707-8715707 GCF_046866305.1 Octopus bimaculoides
ATATATATATATATATATATATATATATATATATATATATATGTGTGTGTGTGTGTGTATGTATGTATGTACATATACACTTACACATAGTTATACACACGCACACACACGCAAAGTAAGCATATATTCATATTTATGCTTATATTTACTCGCATAAACGAAAATATTTATACAGACAATCATACGCCTATACATACACACCGTGTCCCCCCCCCCTTCACGCATCTCCACATATCCATGCGCTGACTTGTTCCCCCACCACATATTCTACATACAGGAATTGCATGTCTATTAGTTTATCGTTATAAGTGATGCGGAACCGCTAAATTGGTAAAAAAAAAGAAAAGAAAAGAGAAAAGGGGTTAGCAAGGGTTCCATGTTGTCGCCAGGGTTTTAACAAAAATAGTGCCCCTCCCCTTCGACGGCAACAACAGCAGCGGCCGCAACAAGGACACAGAGAATGATTAGATTAAAACAATTTACGAATAAATGAAAGAAAAAGAAAATTGACTCGATTAAATCACTCCCTCACATTCAGTCACCACCTCCGGGGTTGCTCCGCCTCTTGTGTCTACCCCCTCCTCGTCGTTCTTCTTTCGCATCGCCGCCTGATCCATCACCACCACCACACCATCGCCGCTGCCACCGCCACCACCAGCAGAATCACCACCACGACGACGACGACGATGACCACCACCACCACCACTACCACCACGACGACCACCACCACGACGACCACCACCACGACCACCACCACGACCACCACCACGACCACCACCACGACGACGACGACGATGACCACCACCGCCACCACTACCACCACGACGACGACGACCACCACCATCACCTTCACCGTCTCCATGACCACCACCACCACCATCCTCACCATACCAGGCAATAGCAGAAACACCAACAAATCACCAGCACTAGCCTCCCCGCCCCGCCCCGTCACCATCACCACCGCAAATACCGAACCACCGTCATCCCCACCTCCCTATCCCCACCACCGCCACTGCCACCACCACAGATACCAAATCACCACCACCACCACCACCACTACCATCATCATCATCATCACCATAATCCTCCTTCACCAACTTTACTACTCTGCCCCGCTTCCACCGTCCTCTATAAGTATTTTCTTACCTCATTCCACCTCTTCTCTCTCTCTCTCTCTCTAGCAATAGAGTGTGACATAATGCGGAGTGGTGACGGTGGTGGTGGTGGTGGGAGGTAGGTCAGGGGCACTACGCTTCCATCCCGACTGAATCATTAACAACAACAACAACAACACAACAACGAGCAAAACCGAAGGAAACCGAAGTGTCCACACACACACACACACACACACACATAGACACACACACAGACACACACACACAGACACACACACACACACAGAGACAAGCACACACATGTATATATATATATATATATATATATATATATATATATATATATATAAACACTGTGACTGACATTTTGGATGCTGTACATTGTAGTAGTAGTAGTAGTAGTAGTAGTAGTAGTAGTAGTGGTGGTGGTGGTGGTGGTGGTGGTAGTAGTAGTAGTAGTAACAGCAGTAACAGTAGTAGTAACAGCAGTAACAGTAGTAGTAGTAGTAGCAATAGTAGCCGTTTTTGATGATGTAGTAGTGGTAGTAAAAGTAGTAGAAGTAGTAGTATTTGTAGTAGTAGTGGTAGTATTTTTAGTAGCAGTGGTGATGGTGGTAACTGTAGTAGTAGTAGTAGTGGTTTTGTTGTAGTAGCCCGTTGTTCTACTGCTGTTATTGTTATTTATGTTGATGTTGTTGTTGTTGTGGATGTAGTTGAGACTGGTGTTACATGTTACTGTTGTGGTAGCGGTGTAGGTTGTCACTGTTGTTGTTGTTGTTGTTGTTGCTTGGGATTAAGGGTGGAGTTTTTTATTTTTAATTGAGGGTGGCGCGGAGTACGGGGCACGGGTGGTCGAGGTGGGTCAGAGGGGAGAAGGAGTCGTCGAGGAGGAGGAGGAGTTGCGGCTATGGTGTCAGGGTGGCGTCGGGAGGGTGAGTGGTGACGCCGGGGTTGGGTCGTGGGGATGGAGCCGGGTGGAGGGGAGGAAAAGGAGTTGCGGCTACGGTGTCAGGGTGGCGTTGGGAGGATGAGTGGTGACGCCGGGGTGGCGCCGGGTGGCCATTTGATCTAATCAAGTGGCCCATAACAACCATTAAAGTTGGCAATGAAAAGAGGGACGAGAAATAATCGATCTGTTATTTTTTTTAAACAATGGGTGTGTGTATGTGTGTGTGAGTGTTTGTGTGTCTGAGTGTGTATGTGGATGTATATGTGTGTGTGTATGTGTATGTGTGAGTGTTTGTGTGTCTGAGTGTGAAAATGTGTGGATGTATGTGTGTGTGTATGTGTATGTGTGAGTGTTTGTGTGTCTGAGTGTGAAAATGTGTGTATGTATGTGTGTGTATGTGTGAGTGTTTCTGTGTCTGAGTGTGAAAATGTGAGTATGTATGTGTGTGTATGTCTATGTGTGAGCGTTTGCGTGTCTAGCATTGTATGTGTATGTGTGTGTATATGTATGTGTGTGCATGATTGTGTATGCATGTTTGTGTGTCTAACCGTGAATGTGTATGAATGTGTGTATGTATGCGTGTATGTGCATATGTGCATATGTGAGTGTGTGTATGTATGTCTCTGTATGAGTGTTTTTGTATTTAGGTGTGTATGTGTCTGTATGCGTGTGTATGTATGTATGTCCAGATGTGTCTGTGGGTATGTCTATGTGTGTTACTCTGTATGTTTCAGTGTGAGCATGTATGTATGTATGCATATGTCTATGTAAAAATGTATATGTATGTATATGTGTGTGTGTGTGTGTATGTGTAGGCTTGCATGTGTGTACATATGTGTGTACACATGTGTGTACATATGTGTCTGCTTGCGTAAGTACGTCTAAGTGCGTATGTGTGCATGTGTGTGTATGTCTACGCGTGTATGTGTGTATATGAAATAAAATATAATGATATAAATACAGAAAATGAAAATGGACGGCAGGGAGAGAGAGAGAGAGAGAGAGAGAGAGAGAGAGATAGAGAGATAGAGAGAGAGAGAGACAGACAGAAAGAAAGAGAGAGATAGAGAGAGAGCCGAGTGACTTTTTTTCTTAAATAGAAAGAAAAAAATGAAAAGAAAAAATAATTAAAAAAGAAAGAGGACGAAAGAAAGAAAATGAACCAAAAGAAACAAAGATTGAGGGAAGAAAGAGACATAGAGGTAGAGAGTCTGAGAAAGATAGACAGATAGAGAGAGAGATAGGCAGACAGATAGATAGATAGATAGATAGATAGAGAGAGAGATAGAGAGAGAGATAGAGAGAGAGAGAGAGGAGTTATACAAAAAAAGCAACAAAAAAGCAACTGCAACGACAACTACTACTACTACTGCTACTACTACTACTACAACCACAACAACCACCATAACTACTACTACTGCTACTGCTTTTAATTTAAGCACAAGGCCAGCAAATTTATGAGGAAGAATTGGGCGTTAGCAACGACCAAACTATTTGACTGGTACTTATTTTTATCGACCCTAGAGTGATAAGGGCAACGTTCACCACGGTGGAATTGAACACCGAATGTAAGAGGTCGGAGGCTTTCTCCTCGCACTAATATTAACAACCAGCAGAAAAACCACACGGAGGGCGGGATTTCTGCTTGGATGGTAACGATAATTCTATCTACTACAGATACAAGTCCTGGAATTTTGTGGGTAGTGGGATAAGTCAATGAGATGAGGAGCAGCGGAATTACATGTCGCACGAAAGACGTCCACACCAGTCGTCGATCACACATGCGCAGTGATTTAAATATCTCTGCAAGTACGTCAACCTCAGTGCTTGGCGTTGCATCATCAAGGATGGCATCCCAAGACCACCGTGGAGTGGATGTTGACAGCATATGGACTTTCTGATCCGTGAAACCTGACCCTTCTATAAAGATCGAAAAAGCAAGCGCTCTAATCTGGTCGAAGATTTTTTGAGGACAAGTTACGACGTCTAGGCAGTATTACACTAGCGAGGCGATGCATGCGTTCGCTACATCCACCCAGCCTTTCAGTGACAGCTTCCTTTCTTCCCATTTCTGGGCGAGCTTGGCCAATTTTTTTGCAACTTGTTTTATCGATTCAGAAAGGATGAAAAGCAATGTCAAACTCGGCGGAATCTAAATTCAAATGACATAAAAACGGACGAAATGCCGCCAAGCATTTTGTCCGGATTGCTAACAGTTCTGCCAACTCACCGCCTTAATGATGATAAAAATAATGATGATAATAACAATAATAATAATAATAATAATAATAATAATAATAATAATAATAGTAATAATAATAATAATAATAATAACAACAACAACAACAACAACAAATATATATAAAATTATATAGAAATGGAATTTTGAAAATCACGAAAGAAATGATAACATAAAACAATAACAATAAAATAGAAGATATAAAAAATTAAAAATTAAAAAATGTCGAAAGAAAATTCTGACGAAGAAAAGACGACAGAAAATAGTGAAAAAAACCCAAAAAACAAAACAAAAACGAGAAAAGGGAAAAGAAAAATCTCAAACTAACAATAGTGTTATAAAAATATTATAAAATACAGCATTTTTCTTTCAATGAAGAAATATGAAATGAAATGAATGTAAAGATATAAAGACTTAAAAATATAAAATTTAAAGAAATAATTATAAAAAAATATAAAAATGTAAAATATAAAAAAATATAGAAAATAGTAATTATTCGGGAGATAATGGTTATTTAATAACAGCAGCAGCATGAGCAACAATGGGTGAATTTGTATGCAATTTGCTCGACTTGGTTGAAATAGCAGCCATATTGCTGATAAATAACACTCGATGCAGTCGTTAAAATATATATCAAATGTTAGGATGGTCATGGCTTGAGCGCTTTTGGTCACAGGTCTGCACGATCGGAGAAGTTATGGTTAGAAAAAGTAATCAACTTTCCATCTAGTCAAACTCGATGTAACTCTTAAAGTATACGTCAAATGGTGGGATAGTTATGGCTGGAGCGCTTTTTGATCAGAGCTCTACGAAGTCAGAAAAGACCTGGCTTCAATTAGCAACCAGATTTTTTGTCCAAATTAACCTCAACGAAGTCCTTATATTAAATGATGAGATGGTTAAGGCTTGAACATGTTTGAACATAGGCCTCCGTGATGAGAGATGAGACGAGAAGTAGAAACCAAATTTCTATCAAAACACATGATAAAGTCCTTATTCGTATATCAGATGATAGGATGGTCACAGCAGGGGTTCATTTGATCAAAAGCCTGCGAGATTAGGGAAGACGTAACTAGAAATAGCAACTAAATTTCTGTCAAATCGCACTCGATGTAGTTCTCAAAATGTAAACCAAACGGTGAGATGGTCACGATTGAAGCGCTTTTGATCATAGGTCTGTATTAGGTCGTCAAATATGAAATTTGTAGAAAAGAAAAAAGTTTGCTAATGTTTTATAAATTCAAGGAATAGTTTTATTCATCGAAGTATGCACCCATATTGCCATTACACTTTTGCCATTTCAACGGTAGCTTGTCCAGCCCGGAACTGTAAAAGCCTGGCAATCTAGAGTCAATAAAATCTTGGAAGGCCTGTTTTACATACACACACACACACATATACAAATGCATACACACACACATATACAAATACAAATACATACACATACATATACATATACATACATACATACACAGACACATACACAAATGTATACACGACAAGCTTCTTTTAGTTTCTGTCTACCAAATCCACTCACTAGGTTTTGGCCGGCCCGAGGCTATAGTAGAAGACATTTGCCCAAGGCACCACGCAGTGGGACTGAACCCAGACCAATGTGGTTGAGAAGCAAGCTTCTTACAACACAGTTACGCTGTATATATATATATGTATATATATGTATATATATATATATATATATATATATATATATATATATATAGCTCCTTAAAGCTATCATAACTGCGTTCCACCCATGCTACTACTGGTGATATCATCAAATTTAGAATTTATCCACAGATGATTTGAACAGTAGTGACATCTAACTTCAAATCTCAGTGTTTGAATATTTCATTTATATATATATATATATATATATATATATATATATATATATATATATATATATATACATATATAGATAAAACTAACTTGGGAAAGGATGCGTGGTGTTCGATCATATAATAATAAAAATAAGATATAAGCATACGCATATATCCATACATATATGTACATACCTACATCTATATGTATACATACACACACACACACACACACACACACACATATATATATGCACACATTTGTGTGTGTGTGTGTATGTTTGTGTGTGTGCGTCTGTATGTGCGTGCTTGTGTGTGTGTGTGTGTGTGTGTGTGTGTGTGTGTGTGTGTGTGTGTGTGTGTATCTGTGTGTATTTGTCCTCGCCATCGATTGGCAACCGGTTGTCGTTCGTTTACGATCCCGCAAATCCAGCGGTTCGTGGAAAAGCGACCGATAGAATAAGCTTTAAAAAAAAAAATCAAAAACAAAAATATTAACAAAAACAAACAAAGAAATAAAAGAAATATTTGAGTAAGGCATTTCTAGACATTGCTCCAGTATGGCTCCATTCCAATGACTGAAACAAATAAACCAATCCACCATGACCACCACGTCGACCACCAGCAAATGTAGAAAGCTATCAATAATTTTATTACGATATTGTAGTTACAGTGTAATTTGTAACAGCAAACGTTAGTTCTTTATTTGACTTGTTTACGAAATTTATCCAAAAATATATCTGCTGCCTTTTTTTCCCTCTTCTTTTTTTTTATTTGTTCTGAAGTAAAAAGTTGATTGATTTACTTTGATAAATTTGCTTGTTAAAAATAAAAAAAAGATACAAGAATACAAAATAAAAACAGAGAGAAAAAAACACGAGAAAATATTTTTAAAAAAGGACAAAGAAATTAAATGGTAACAATTAAATTGATAAATTATGAAAAAAGAAATAAGGAGAGAAAATGTATTGGTATTGTTTTTAGATAAAGGAATATATATATATATATATATATATATATATATATATATGTATATATGTTTTCGATCTAGTTTGGATATTTTGCCATCAAATTTGAATTCTTTGCCATCAAATTTGATTGCAAAGAATTCAAATTTGATGGCAAAGAATCCAAACTAGATCGAAAACATCTATATATATATGTGTGTATATATATATATATATATATATATAAATATATATATATATATATATATATATACACACACATATATATATATATATATATATACATGTATGTATGTATATGTATGTATATATATTCTTTTACTTGTTTCAGTCATTTGACTGCGGCCGTGCTGGAGCACCGCCTTAAGTCGATCATATCGACTCCAGGATTAATTCTTTGTAAGCCTAGTACTTATTCTATCGTTCTCTTTTGCATAACCGCTAAGTTACGGGGACGTAAACACACCAGCATCGGTTGTGAAGCGATGGCGTAGGGACAAACACACACACACACACACACACACACACACACACACACACACACACACACACGCGTACACATACACACACACACACACACACACATTATATATATATATATATATATATATATATATATATATATATATACATACGACGAGCTTCTTTCAGCTTCTGTCTACCAAATCCACTCACAAGGCTTTGGTTGGCCCGAGGCTACAGTACAAGACATTTGCCCAAGATGCCCCGCAGTGAGACTGAACTGGGAACTATGTGATTGGTGAGCAAGCTACTTACCACATACACATACACGCTGGTATATAAATATACATATATATTTATTTACACACACATGCACGTATATAGACGCATACATATAAACTAACGCATATACTGGATCATCCCATAAATAATGCGGATTTTTATGATTTTGTTTTTCAAAATTACGATAAACAAAATTCTATTTTAGTCTAAAATACATTCTCCTTCATTTTCTACAATGCTCTTCCATCTATCTGGTAGTTTTGCGAGGCCCCTCTTCCAAAATTCACTCGTCCGTGACGGAAAATACTCCTCCAGTACTGTTCTGACCGCGTCAACAAAATTCATATTTTTTCCGTCCAAATGACTTTGAAGACTGCGGAATGCATGATGATCAGATGGGGCAATGTCCTGCAAATTTGGTGGGTGGGGCACCGTTTCCCATTCAAACTGCTCCAGCGTTTGGAATGTCATCCTCGCTGTCTGTGGCCGAAGATTATCCTGATGGAAGAACACTTTTCGTCTTGAAACCGAAGATGGTCGTTTTTCTTCGGCTCACACTAGATCTCCTTTGTTATCGGTTAGTTTGGGTTTAAAAGTTCAAAGTTGACTCTAAACCTTTCGTATCCCACTTAATTTATCAACCCCGAAAGAATGAAAAGTAAAGTCAGCCTTGGCATGATTTGAACTCAGAACTGGAAGAAAGAATAAATACCGCTAAGCATTATGTCCAGCGTGCTAACGACCAGCCTGCTCGACACCTTTCTAAATAAGGATAATAATAATAATAATAATAATAATAATAATAATAATAATAATAATAATAATAATAATAATAATAATAAAAATGGGAAATGCAATTAATATAATGGGAATGAGGAAAGTGATGATGCTGCTGCTGATGATGATGATGATGACGACGATGACGATGTTGATGATGATGATGACGATGATGAAGATGATCATGGTGATGATGATGATGATGATGATGATGATGATGATGATGATGATGAGGATGATAGTGATGTTGCTGATGATAAAGATGATAATGACGATGTTGCTGCTGCTGCTGCTACCGGTGGAGATGATGACGATGACGATTATGACGATGACGATTATGATGATGACGATAATGATGACGATGAGATGGTGATAATGATGATGATGATGATGAGATTATGATAGTGATGATGATGATGATGATGATGATGATAATGATAATGACGATGATGACGACGATGTTGACGATGATACTGGTGACGCTGATGATGACGATAACGATACTGACAATAATAATAATAAAAAACAAAAAAAAAACATTGACTGTAGCAACCTTTTTCGAACTCAGTGATGCGTAAACGATGACGGGGTGGGCGGGAGGGTGGTTGCACATATTCCATAACAGCAGACCCGCCCTTTTTCTCTCCGAGTTCAATCAACTACAGTTTGATTCACTTCACAGCATCATCGCTATTCACTTCGCTTTTTGACCAGCCATGTTGTTTTTTTTCTCTTGTTTTCTTTGACGCCATCTTGGTTACCATGTTTTCTCTTTAAGCTTTGTTTCATTTTTCGTTTTGTTTTGTTTTATTTTCTAATGTTTGTCTTTTGTTATATACTCTAGTTTGGCTGGTCTTCATCTCTTGTTTTTGATTTTTATTTCTTTTTTCTTCTTATTTTTCATTTTTTCTCCTTCTTGTTCTTTATATAATACAATGCACACAATGTTTATATATATATATATATATATATATATATATATATATATATATATATATACACATATATATGTGTGTGTGTGTGTGTATGTTCCTATGTGTACATATATATATATATATATATATATATATATATATACACATATATATATATGTGTGTATGTGTGTGTATGTGTGGAAGTGTGGATATCTTTATCATATATATATATATATATATATATATATACATATGCGTATATATATGTATATATACAATATATACATACACATATATGTATATTTATACACACACACACGCACACACATATCGTATCATTTCTGTTTTGTGATATTTTTTGTCGTACATCCATGTTTTAATTTTTTTATTGCCGTCTATTTATGTTGTTTTTGTAATATATTTTAATTATTGGTGGTAGAGGTAATGGGGGTGGGGTTGTGTTGGCTGGCTGG
>NC_142946.1:8718207-8720707 GCF_046866305.1 Octopus bimaculoides
CATAAGCTGTTACTCATTATACAAAGTAATCGGTCGTCAGACGATCGTAAGTATTGGAACAATGCAATAGTTCCCTAAAGGAAGTTTTTATCTACTAATCACTTGGATAATTCCAATTGATTTAAACATACTATAAATGGATATATAACATATGCAAGATTCTATGGTATTTGAATTTAGTATGCAGAGCAGTCTTCTTTGCTACATGTCATAGGCAGGGTTACCCCCTTGGGCTCTTTTCGGCGTCCTTAGAAAGTATCATATAAAGCGATGATAGAAAAAGAATTACGTTGTCGACGTCGTCCATATTTTCGTTATCACCACCACCACCACTATCACCGTCGCCGCCACCGCCACCACCACTACTATCTCCATCACCCCCACCACCACCGCTGCCACATCCACCGTCACCACACACCTCCATTTACCTCCAACCAATACCCACGTCCTCATCCCACCATTACCACAACCACTTCTCCGTCGCCAACGTCGCCATCTTCACTCTTAGACCTCACACTACTCCTCGTCCTATGCTCTACTTCCTCTTACCTTCCAGCTTCCGTTATCATCGCTCGCCCCGTTTCCTCAACCCTTCTGTCCCTCCCCACCGCCTGAAAAAACTTCCACTTTGCAAGAATCTGTGAAAAGAACGGAGAGAATAACATTTCTTTCATTGAAAGAAATACAAATAGAAAAAGAAAAAGAGCAAGAATGAAAGAAAGAACGGAGAAGAAATAATTAAGGAAACTGAGAGAGAGGGAGAGATAGAGAGAGAGAGAGAGAGAGTGTGTGTGTGTGTGTGTGTGTGTGAGAGAGAGAGAGAGAGAGAGAAGGAAGAGTCAATATGGAGTATTAATGGACTTAATAGCTGGATTGTTAAACAGTTTAAATAGGTGTATACACACACACAGAGGTGCGCGCACACTCACACTCACTTATGTGTGTGTGTGTATGTGTGTATGTATATATATATATATACATCACTTATATATATATATATATATATATATATATATATATATATATATATATATATATATATACATACACAGACACATATATGTGTGTGTACGTGTGTGCTTGTGTATATATTTACATTTATACACACACATATATATAAGGATGTATATGTGTGTGCATCTATCTATCTATCTATCCATTCATTTATCTATCTATCTATCTATCTATCTATCTATCTATCTATCTATCTATCTATATACAGAGCGAGAGAGAGAGGAGGAGAGAGAGAAATAGAGGGAGAAATCGATAGATGTATACATAAATCAGTATATATAATAAACAGAGAAGCAGAAAGTTAAGTGGAATGATAGATAGATAGATAGATAGATAGATAGATAGATAGGTAGATAGATAGATAGATAGATAGACAGATCGATAGATATATAGATAGTTAGATAGATAGATAGATAGATAGATAGATAGATAGACAGACAGGCAAAGATAATGGCGAATATGGAGTAGAGTTTAAGTACCTAGAAGAAAAGAGGATAGAATTAGAAATAAAGAGAATAGAGAGGAAAAAAAGGGATAAAAATGGTGGAGTTGGAGACGAAGAGAAGAAAGATGATGGAGATGATAATTATGGTGATGATGATGATGATGATCTCGAGGCTTATGGCGATGATGGTGATGGTGATGATGATGATGATGATGGCGTTGGTGGTGAGGATGAGGTTGAGAAGGAGGGGATGGAAGAGAAGAGGAGGGTGAAGTAGAAGGAGAGGTTGGTGGTGGCGGTGATGATGTTGTTGTTGATGATGATGATGATGATGATGATGATGGCGATGGTGGTGGTGAGAGAAGCGAGTAGAGAAGGAAAAGAAGAAGAGGAAGGAGAGGAAGAATAAGAATAAGAGGACGAAGGGAAGAAAGGAAAGAAGGAGAAAATAACGAAGAAGAAGAAGAAGAAGAAGAAGAAGAAGAAGAAGATGTTGATGATGATGATAATGATGATGATGATGATGGTGTTGATGATAGTGAAGAACAAAAAGAAGAGAAGAAAAAGAAACTAATGGAGAAGATGATGATGATGTTGATGATGTTGATGAAGAAGAAGAAGAAGAAGAAGAAGAAGAAGAAGAAGAAGAAGAAGAAGAAGAAGAAGAAATAGAAGAAAAAGAAGAAGAAATAGAAGAAAAAGAAGAAGAAGAAGAAGAAGAAGAAGAAGAAGTAGAAGAAGAAAAAGAAGAAGTAGAAGAAAAACAATAGCGAAGATGATAATGTTGATGATGATGATGAAGAAGGAAAGAAGAGGAAGGAGAAGAAAATAATGAAGAAGAAGAAGAAAAAGAAGAGGAGGAGGAAGAGAGGGACACTTGGCCATAACAGCATACAATGCCTAAGCTCGTAACTTTTCAGAATTATTTCTCAGGGCCTTTTGTATTGAAAACGAGGCACACACAGCTTCTCTCTCAATAGAACACAGTATCAAAGCCGTCTACGAACGCGTTTCATGATTCTATATCTTTGACTATGCTAT
>NC_142946.1:8728207-8733207 GCF_046866305.1 Octopus bimaculoides
ATTATATATATATAGTTGGAATTTACAAAAAAAAAAAAAGACGAAGACAGTTGTATAAGCAACAGGTGTATTAGTTTAACGCTCGGGATACATATATACATACATACATACAAACATATATATATATATATATATATATATATATATATATATATATATATATATATATATATATAGTTTTAGGGAAAATAACCAATTTTCAAGAACTCATCGATGAAAATCCACTATCACATATAGAAAAATTAATAATAGTGGATTTTCATCGATGAGTTCTTGAAAATTGGTTATTTTCCCTAAAACTATATATTTTATATATACTTTATCTATAAGGCTCAATTTAATTTTAATTTTTTATAAATTGATTTTAATTGAGTTTTTTACCTGTAATTTTGGATTTTGTCCCTAATATATATATATATATATATATATATATATATATATATATATATATATATATATATATATATATATATATATATATATATATATATATATATATATATATATATATATGCATACATATATATTTATATACATATATATATATTTATATATACATACATATTTATATATGCATACATATATATATTTTTATATAGCCATTTGTATATATATATGTATGCATATACATACATGCATACATACATACATACGTACTTTGTGCTTTGTTTTTATTTTTACATTTCCAATTTATATATATATATATATATATATATATATATATATATATATATATATATATATATATATATATATATATATACATATATATATACATATGTATATATATATATACATACATATACACACAAATATATATATATACATATATATATATATGCACACACACAAGCACATACACAAACATAGCCACACTCACACACATAGCGCATCGCACGCATTTATATGTGTATTTACGTATGCATGTGTTTATAGATTAATATTGCGTAATGCATACAGACACGCATGCGTACATAATCCCATTGAATTGCTTTCATTGTGGAATTGATCAAGTACTTTATGTTATAGTGACTTATATAACCTCAGTAATATGCTATCTAAAGTGTATATAGATGCATGGCAGACGATCAAGATGGCGGCTTTGTTAGGTTTGCAATGAAATACTAATCCAAATATGGCGTCTTTTTATTGTTTACTTCTGCGAACAATAAAACTGCAAACAGCACCAACCCAGAAGCATCGGATCTCGTTTTCAATCGATGTCGTTGCTGCTGTTGTTTAGCCCTCGGTCATGTTTGATTTAGGAGACATCTTGTCAAATATGTTTCGGTCGTGACCATCTCCACTTTTATTTTTCGGTCATCTTGTCTTCCGTGTATTTAAACGGTTTTACGTTTTCATCGTTGAGGGAAGTTTCTCTTGTCATCGTAGCGGTTAGAGCGACTCCATGTTGTTGACGTTGGTCGTGTTTCGTTGTTACTAAAAAGGCAATTGAAATATAGGTGCAGTGAGATATTGCGCGAGAGCATGTGTGAGAGAAAGAGAGAGAGAGAGAGAGAGAGAGAGAGAGGGAGAGGGAGAGAAGGAGAGAGGGTGGATAGAAGAAAGAGAGAAGGGGTGTTTGTGGTGGAGGCAGAGAGGTAGAGAGGTAAAGAGAGAGAGTGAGTATAGAAGGAAGGGAGAAGGGGTGTTTGTGGTGGAGGCAGAGAGGTAGAGAGGTAGAGAGAGAGGGGGAGAAGGAGAGAGGGGGAGAAGGAGAGAGGGGGAGAAGGAGAGAGGGGGAGAAGGAGAGAGGGGGAAAAGGAGAGAGGGAGAAAATAAAAGAAAGAGAGAAGGGTGTTTGTGGTGGAGGCAGAAAGGTAGAGACGTAGAGAGAGAGAGAGAGAGAGGAGGGAGAAAGAGAGAGAGGGAGAATAGCAGAAAGAGAGAAGGGGTGTTTGTGGTGGTGGCAGAGAGGTAGAGAGAGAGAGAGAGAGGGGGAGGAGGAGAGAGGGAGTATAGAAGAAAGAGAGAAGAGGTGAACAGATGTAGGCGATATGTATAAGATGTTGGAGGGAGTGCTTCTCACCTATACTTTTGCAGTGCAGCTATGTGTGAACCATCAAAAGGTTTTGGTTATAAGGGATCAGCTTATTTCGTGCGAGGGGTATGAAAGGGGCTTGACTAAGACGTTGATCTCAGTTACCTGGCAGGTATATCGTGTTAAATTGGTTGGTGCATTGAACAGTGGGTAGATAGTGAATCCAGAAGATAAGAAACGTCGCTTAATATATGGCTGAGTGGGAAGGCGCGTGGTTTAGTAGTTCGGGCATTCGGCTCCCGATCGTGACTTCAACTCCCAGCGACGTGTTGTGTCCTTGAGCAAGACACTTTATTTCGCATTGCTCCAGTCCAATTAGCTGGCAAAAATGAGTAGTATCTGTATTTCAAAGGGCCAGCCTTGTCGCACTTTGTGTTACGTTGAATATCCCTGAGAACTACGTTAAGGGTACACGTGTCTGAGGAGTGTTCAGCCCCTTGCAGGTTAATTTCACGAGCAAGCTGTTCCGTTGATAGGATCAACTGGAACCCTTGTCGTCGTAACCGACAAAGGGCTCCTTTTTTTATGTGGCTGAGTAATAGGTCGTCGTGATTGCATAATGGTCGAAAAATTCTATGGCTGCACCTACAAAAAATCACACAATTGTTTACTCCCAGATGCTTCAGGATTGACAGATTTTCAGTTCGGAATACTATTATCATTACACAATTTTGATATTTTATTAATAAAATATAGATATTTTGAAATATTTATGAGTAAAAAATATATCTTCATATTTATTGTTTACTAATCTGAATAAGAACAGCAGTAACCCGGGCAACGCCGAGTAAATCTGCTAGTTATAATTATAATTATTATAAAGGGGGTGAGCTGGCAGAAACGTTAGTATGCCGGGCGAAATGCTTAGCGGTATTTCGTCCGTCTTTACATTCTGAGCTGAACTTCCGCCAAGGTCAACTTTGCCTTTCATCCTTTCGGAGTCGATACATTGAGTACCAGTGAAACACCTACCCCCAAAATACGGGCCTTGTGCCTATAGTAGATATATTATTATTATTATTGTAGGTGTTGTTGATGATGATGGTGGTTGTGGTGGTGGTGGTAGTGCTATTGATCTGGTTATTATTGGCTTTTAAAATTTTTACTCACAGCAAAACCGGAATCTCTTTAGCCATTCCGCTGTGCCATCCTCGTCGCCATCCCATCGCACTCAACATTAAATAACGCATAACATTTGCTATACAAAAAACCCACACAAATGTATTTTCTTATCTCATAAATGTAAAGAGTTCTAAATAACAGCAATGATAATATGATAATAATGACGACGACGATGGTGATGATGATGATGATGATGATGATGATGATGATAATAATAATAATAATAATAATGATAATAATAATGGCAACAACAATTGACAATGATAATAATGTTGAAAATATAATGAAAGCGTTAATACACATGTACTCAACTATATGATATATACATACATACACACACAAATATATATATACATACATATATATATATATATATATATATATATATATATATATGCACAGATACATAATCACATGTCCATATATATAGACATATACAATGTATATATATTCATATACATATATATATATATATATATGTATATATATGTGTTTGTGCATATATGTATATATAAATATATATATATATATATATATAATATATATATTATATATATATATATGCATATATATATGCATATATATATGTATGCATATATATATGTATAATATATATATTATATATATATATATATATATATATATATATATATATATATATATATATACCTATGTATATAAATATGTGAGTGTGTGTGTGTGTGTGTATTTGTGCGCGGTCGTGTACGTGTGCGATTATTCAGAAGATTAATTCGCTGTTCTTACGATAACATATCCTTGGGTTTCGCAACAATAACAACAATGAGAACCTCCTCCACCTCCACCACCACCACCACCACCACTACCAACAACAACAACAACAGCACCAGCATGAATTCGCAACACAATATATTACAATAAACTTTTCAAAAAATATTGACCAAGGCCTGTAAAATTCTTGTTGGTATTCTTTTAGTTTTTGAAAGAAGTATCTTTCTTTTTTCGACTTATTGTTCTTCTATTCAAGAGAAAATTCTATTGAAGACAAGTCTTTCAATACCTCTTTTTCTAGACTACCTTTGCAATAGACAAATAATGCCTCCTACCCCTGCATCTATAAGAGAATATAATAACAACAATCGCAACTACTACTACTACTACTACTACTACTACTACTACTACTACTACTACTACTACTACTACTTGTGTGGTAGTAGTGGTAGTAGTAGTAGTAGTAGTAGTAGTTATGGGAGTGGTGGTACAACAACAATACGTTTCGACATATGCAATGAGGCGATGTTTCGTGTATTTCTCTCTCTCTCTCTCTCTCTCTATATATATATATATATATATGGGTGTATGTATATATGTATGTATAAGTGTGTGTGTATGTATGTCTGTCTATACGTAAATATATGTATATATGTGTATGTGTGTATGTGTGTGTCTGTGTGTGTGTGTATGCGTTTATGTTTTCTATGTGGTTTATTATGTATGTGTCTGCGAGTATGCGTCATACATGTATTTTAAAGTTTCTTTCTCTTTCTTTCTCACTCCCCCTCTCTCTCTCATTCGTCTGTGTGTGCAGAAAGTATATATACTTATATGGATATATCATATTATATTGTATTATATAAATAATATAATATATATACATATATATATATATATATATATATATATATATATATATATATATATATATATATATATATATATATATATGTATATATATATGTTTATATATATATATATATATACATATATATATGTATATGCATTCATATATCCATATAAGTATATATACTTTCTGCACACACAGACGCATACACACATACATGCACGTGTGTAATTATAT
>NC_142946.1:8740707-8745707 GCF_046866305.1 Octopus bimaculoides
TATATATAATTCATAGATATATGATATATGATATATAATATATAACATATATATATATATATATATATATATATATATATATATATATATATATATATATATATATATATATATAATATTATAATATATATATATATATTTATATTATAATATATATATATATATGTATGTATATTATTTACATATATCTAATAAATTCATTTATTTCATTTGTTCTCGCTTTCATTCATTCTTTCGTTCGCTCATTCTTTTATTCTTTTATTCCTTCATTCTGTCTATTATTCCCATTGCGCTCACTTTGTTATTATTGTCGCTAAACCTTATTGTTATTGCTGCTATTATTACACGCTATTGTTATTCTCGATATCATTGGAATTATTACAACACACTCACACAAACGTACACTCACACAAACGTACACTCACACACACGCACATTCAAGAATATATGCATAAACGCATTGTCACACATAGACATTCACATACACGTGTTTCTTTCCACACACATACATGCACACACACACACACACTCACACATATACATACATACATACATACATACATACGTACGTCATTACATACATACATACTGATGAGCGTGTTTTATTCTCTCTCTATATATATTTACGCACACACACACACACACATATATATATATATATACATGCATCTATCTATCTAGCTGTCCTTTAAAATTTTCTATCACACCAAATCTTTTGTTAAACAAGAATTCATTTTTTACCATTAAATGTAATATTGAAATAAAATACTAGCGTTGACCAAATAGCCCTTCATATTGTTTAATAAATATAATTCACAAAATATTTACATTATTTACATTATTAATTGACGGATATTTGTCCTCATCTTGTTTGTTGTTAACAACGTTTCGGCTGATATACCCTCCAGCCTTCATCAGGTGTCTTGGGCAAATTTCTAACCTGGGTTCTCATGCCTAAGGTATTTTTCGATGTTGTTGTTATTATTATTATTATTATTCAGGTCACTGCCTGGAATCGAACTGGGAATCTTGGGATTAGTAGCCCGCGCTCTTAACCACTACGCCATATGCCCGTGGGCATATGTAAATTGTAAATAATGTACATAATTCCTCATCTCTTAAATATAGAACTGTACAAAATATTTAAATACACACCTTAGGATAGATATTTCTATCAAACGGGAGTTTCAGGTACTCAAGGAACGAATTTTCTCTTTGCTGGTTTGCGTGAATAACTTACATCAGGACAGTCTCTTAGCACAAGCCAGCACTAGGCAACACTTGTCAGCCAACTTGTTTGTGTTCCACCTGCCTTGATAACTCCATGGCCTCAATCTCTTAGTGGAATCATTTTCCTTGCTCATCACTCATTGTTCTACGTTTTTCAGGGAAGTAGTCTAGATGATTGTGCAGGAAATGCACTTTTACACTCATGTTGCAGCGCAGCGTTCGAAAACTGGGTAACAGGATCTTCGCAAGTCCTTCATAATTTGATGACTTCCGATTTCCCGGGAGATCAGATACATCAGCTGCACAGGCATTATATGCTTCTTTTTTAACGCCAGTCATGGTCTCCGAAAACTGCTCTCCCACCATCGTTTGACAACCGATGTCGGTGTGTTCACGTCCTCCGTAATTAAGCGGTTCGGCAAAAGAGACCGATAGGATTAGTACTAGGCTTACAAAGAATAAGTCCTGGGGTCGATTTTTTCGATTAAAGACGGTGCTCCAGCATGGCCACAGTCAAATGACTGAAACAAATAAAAGAATAAAAGATTGAGAAAATAATAACAGACATATTGGACAAAGTATTGTGCTTACGGAAGGAAGACGACAAGATCTGGTTCGATCAGGACTGAACTGGTATTACGCAACAATTACACACGTGATCGCAATGGTCGCTCAAGGCATATATGTAATATTTTGGGTATGTTGTGAGGGAGGTCCAGTCGATTACATCAACCCTAGTATGCAACTGGTACTTATTTTATCGATTTCTTTGGAATTTGAACTCAGAATGCAAAAGCGGAAGAAATACCGCCGAGCGTGCTAGCGATTATGTCTACAATCATCAAACATGCACTCCCATACACACAAACACTCCACGCCCCTACACTCATATATATTGTCGACACCATTGTCGACACCATAGTCGACACCATTGTAATTCATCCAGAGAGAATCGCAGAAGGTCCTCGACTCGCTTCCGGAAAACAACTTCCAGACCGGATTCCAAAAGTGACAGGAACGCCTGGACCGGTGTCTGGCTGAGCAAGGTGACTATATAGAATGAGATGATGTTAAAACTGAGGTAAATAAGTTATTTTTTTATTAAACATACCTAGTTCTGGAACTTTTTGATACCACCTCGTTTATAATTGCACACATATATATGACTAGAGACACGCGTAAGTGTACAATGTACATACGTATATATATTTATATTATTCTATCAATCTATCTGTCTGTCTGTCTATCTATCTATCTATCTATCTATCTATCTATCTATCTATCTATCTATCTATCTGTCTGTCTGTCTTCCTATATAACTGGGTGAGTGTTTGTGTGCTTGCGTACGCGTGTGTAACAGGAAGCAGATATATATTGCAAAGTGATGTCGAAGATGCAGGAAAATGAAGAACATGGATGTTATTGTTAAAACCATATGCTACAGAGGAATAAAACAAAAGAACAACGATAAGTAACCCAAAGATTAACAACTTACATGATTGAGTGATTCCTTAGATAATACTAATACGATGAGTTACGATACTGAACCCTCAATTGTTTTTGTATACATGTCTCCCCACCACGGCACTTAGACCGAGGAGCGCACAAACTACCGCTAAAAATCTCTACACGTTTCAACACATGATAGTTTTATTATTACGCACATTGTGAGTGATAGTACACGCCATGAAATGAAGCATGTCACCTGATCACGTGACCAACCAGGCTATCTGATGTTACACATCACTGGTCACAGTGCACTCTTGCATCGTTTTGTCCTTGAAATGACGCCACCCTACTGGCTATGGGAGCAAGCCAACAATCCTCCCTGATCGAAGGGGGACTGGAACAATGTGAAATGAAGTGTTTTGCTCAAGAACACAACGTGCCGCCCAATCAGGAAATCGGTCCCAAGATCTGGTGGTCGGGAGTGCAATAGCCTAACCTACGGCCACGCGCCTTCGCATTAGACATGTATTTTATCTTAATCACTTTCTGTCTTTCTCGCGCTCTTGTTCATTAGAACTTTGAACATGAGTTTTTAACTCGAAATATCAGGATTATTAAACATTTAACAACTCAATAACATTCCTATTGTTACTTTTGATATCTAATATTCTATTTGAATTGCTACTGTCTTCTTTAAACGCACTTATTTTCTATGCACACATACTCATAAATACACGCACAAACACACACTTGTACAAACACAACGCGTAGCCGTCACCCGCAAGCGAGTACCACTTGGTAACATGTATCATGCTTTCGCTAATTGTCTTTGGTGAAGACACAGACACTCCATCGGTAGCCTTACACTGGCTCCAGTAGTCCTACGCTGGCACCTAGGACCTGCAAGTGGGGTGATGAGAGGGCTTCCCTACCGCTAAGCTGGTACTCATTTTCAGCTGAGTACAGAAAAGTAACGTGAAAGAATGTTGCTGAAGGAAACAACGCGCCGCCCGGTCCGGGAATCGAACGCACGAACTTTGGATCTCGAGGCCAACAGCTTAACCACTTACCCACACACAATATTACAGATACACATATATAGACACGTATATACACATACACATATATAGACACATATATACGTATATATATATATATATGTATATATAAAAATAGACCAAACATCTGTTCCGAGATCTTTTCGCATATTCTGTGCCATATATTCTCTTACTCTCAGCCGCGGGTGGAGCGCCGGTCTGCTGCCGCAGGAATGTCTATTTTTGTCAGCTGCGTGGACTGGAGCAACGTGAAATGAAGTGTTTTGCTCAAGAACACAACGCATCGCCCTGTCCTAGAATCGAAACCACATTCTTGCGATCATGAGTAGAGCACTCTAAGTACTAGGCCACGCACCTCCACATACATATGCATACACAGATAGACACATATACACAAACATACACATACACACACATACACACACATTCGCACACACTCACAAACGCACACACATACAAACACAAACACACACATACACACACAATATTTTTAATCGGCAGAACTCAAAAGCATTGAGTTTCGTGCGTGACACTTACACATAATCACACAAACGCACACACACACACACACACACACACACACACACACACACACACACACACACACACAAGGAATCACATAGACACATACATAAGCAATCATATATATTCTTACATATACGCACTCGTATCCACACACACACAGAGACACACACAAACTTAAGAACGCTAGAAATCAAGCACGCAAACATACAGATAGACACACACATACACACACACACGCACACACACACACACGCACACACACACACACACACACACACACACACACACATACGCGCAGTCCCATACACACAAGTGCACACTCTCACACACAGAAACGTACACACACACACACACACACAAATACACGGACCATTTGACGATTTCATTGTTACAATCAGCTCTATTCTTCTCATCATTATCCGCCGTCCACTTTCTCTTACTGCAACTACTCCTCCCACCGCTCACTCTTCCAATCACCTCTCCCCGCCACCCTTTCCCCCCTCCGACGGTCTCCTCACACTTCACTTAGCTTTCATTCTATACTAATTCTTCTCTTTTTCCGTTTCGTTTCTTTAGCTGTCCTCTCTCTCCTCCCCCTCCTCCTCCGCCTCTCTCGACACTCACACGCACATACGCAGGCACAGGCTCTTCTGTCTCACTCTGTCTCTATCTGTCTCTCTCTCTCTCTCACAGATTTGTTTTACCTTCCCCTTTCCTCTCTCTCTCTCTCTCTCTCAC
>NC_142946.1:8760707-8768207 GCF_046866305.1 Octopus bimaculoides
TCTGCTCGAAGGTTATTTATCTAATTTCAGTGGAATCTATCCACTGGTCTTCAGAAATAGAGTTATTAATATTTCTAAGTCTCTTTAAAGGAGACTACGGCAACACCCTGAAACTAGTCTGCAGATGCCAAACCAGCAGGGGGACACTGCTGACCTCCCCTGTTCGAAGGTTATAAAGGACACAGGTTTCGTGTGTCACATAGCTAGCTAGAGGCGATGGCTTCTTGGAGCTAATTCACGGCAGCTTTCGTCCTAATTTTGGGACTGCCATGTTGGCTTGGCGATAACTATATATATATATATATATATATATATATATATATATATATATATATATATATATATATATATATATATATATATATATATATATATATATATATATATATATATATATATATATATATATATATATATATATATATATATATATATATATACGCATATATATATACGCATATATATATATAGGAGTGGCTGTGTGGTTAGTAGCTTGCTTACCAGCCACATGATTCCGGGTTCAGTCCCACTGCCTGGCACCTTGGGGCAAGTGTCTTCTACTATAGCCTCGGGCCGACCAAAACCTTGTAAGTGAATTTGGTGGACGGAAACTGAAAGAAGCCCGTCGTATATATGTATATATATATATATATATATATATATATATATATATATATATATATATATATATATATATATATGTATGCTTGTGTATATGTTTGTGTGTCTGTGTTTGTGCCCCCAACATCGCTTGACAGCCGATGTTGGTGTATTTACTTCCCCGTAAATCAGCGGTTCGGAGAAAAGAGACCGATAAAATAAGTACTAAGCTTACAAAGAATAAGTCCTGGGGACGATTTGCTCGACTAAAGGCGGTGCTCCAGCACGGCTTGGTCGGCCCGAGGCTATAGTAGAAGACACTTGCTCAAGGTGCCACGCAGTGGGACTGAACCCGGAACCATGTGGTTGGGAACAAGCTTTTTACCATATAGCCTCTCCTATATATATATATATATATATATATATATATATATATATATATATATATATATATATACATGTATGCATCGCCACCACACACATACAGATATATGTATATATGCATATACATATGCCTACACACACACACACACACACACACACACACACACACACACACACATTCAGCAAAATGTGTATATGCTTACATGTACATACATACACGTATATATGGTTATATCTATGCATATATGTACGTAGATATACATCTGCATGTTCGCTTGTATGTCTCTATTTGTGTGTGAGTTTGTGCGCGCGTGTTTCTCGTATAGAGGCGCACGTAATATCATGTTTGGGAAAATTTGACTGCTAAAAAAGAAAAAAAAGAAAACCAAGATGGCTGCTAGTTATAAGGTTTAATGTTTTGATATACATTTTATTTCATACCCCCTGTGTATGATCTTGGTAAATTACTTACGAAGTCAGTTTTGATGTCGCATATAATGAACGTCAACACAAACTTCATTGACAATCTACAAATTGCAAACATTCTTTTGTTGGTCAATCCTGGACAGATTTAAATAATTTCAAATTTGTAGCAAATAATCAAATATTACATTCGTTGTGGTTATATATTAGTGCGTATATATCCATGTATCCATGCATTCATATATACGTATATGTACATACTTACATCTATTCGTATATATATGTATATGTGGGCACAGAACGTCACGAAACGTATACAACAAAAAATACGAAATACGAGTACATGATGTCGGCATTTTGACATCCGGCGCGAATCATCTTGATACAGGTAACTATTTTCCTATATATTCGAAGTGGAGGCGCGTGTCTTAGTTGTTAGAGAGTTGGGATCATGGTTGGGATCATGGTTTCGATTCCTGGACCAGGTGACGTGTTGTGTTCTTTAGCAAATCACTTCATTTCACGTCGCTCGAGTTCACTCAGGCGGCAAAATTTGTAATTCTGAGACAGACGGGCATCCCATCCAGGTGGGGATATATATATATATGCCATGGAAACTGGGAATCCGGCTCTTCTGAGCTGGCAGGGCTCCAGAAGGTAACTTTACCTTATCTTTTACTGATATATTCGGAGGGCTTCCAGTCAGTTAACTTTATAGCTTCAAATCTGTATGCTCTCCAACGCCGTTCTCTCTTCACCAATACATCAAGCTGTTCCTGAAAAAACTATTTCGAATTTTAGCACCGGGTTCAGCTGTATCGATCCTGGTGCCTCTTTTATTGACGCCGAAAGGCAAAGTTTACCTCAGCGACGACATAACTCAGTATTAAGTGATATGATTTCCGCTTAATCAATTATTTCCACTAATTTGTCCAGGCCTTGTATATAAAATAATATAAAAGGCAGTGTTTAAAGAAACTATAAATTAAAGCATCTCGCAGGATAATCACAACGAGAACGTCTTCCATTAAGGGTCTGCTCGACGCAAAGCTGACCGAGAAGAGCAAAACAACAACAACAACAACAACAACAAATACTACTACTACTACTACTACTACTACTACTACTACTACTACTACTACTACTACTAGCGTCTACAACAGAGATTACAGAGATATCGAATCTTAATTAAATATATGTATATGTTCATATGCATATATGCATCTATATATACATACATACACACATACATACATACATACATATATATATATATATATATATATATATATATATATATATATATATATATATATATAAAAATACATATATACATATATATTTACATATATATATATACACACAGATATTTGGAGACAGATAGGTACATATAGATGTAGATATCCAAATACATATTTATATCTAGATAGCCATAAGAATATATAATGTATATACATATATACGCACACACACACACACGCACACGCATAAACACACACACACACACATATACACTTACACGCAAGCACTCACGTACACACACACTTATGCGCGCATATATATATGTATATATATATATATATATATATATATATATATATATATATATATACATAAAAAAATATATACGTATATATACATATACACGCACACACACACACACACACACACACACACACACACACACACACACACACATATATATATCTAAATATAAATATATATACATGTACATATATATATGCATATACATAAACATATATATCTATATACATATATACATATATGTATATATATATATGTATATATATATATATATATATATATATATATATATATATATATATATATATATAATATATCTATATATCTATATATAATATATATATATATATACATATAAATATCTATACATATATATATATACACATACATACATATATATATATATATATATATATATATATATATATATATATATATATATATATATATATATATATATATATATATATATATATATATATATATATATATATATTATATATATATATATGTATGTATGTATGTGTGTATGTATACATTTATACATGTTCATATATTTATATTCACCCTTCTGATCGAATATTCTCTTAAATGATGTTTTAATAGCGTATTAAACAATGCTGCTAGGACAGTACCAAAGAAAAATCAGACATTCTTTATTGAAAGCGATAAAATAAAAACTACTCCTGTCTAGATTAAATAGAAAACATATTGAATTCCTTAAAGAAATATAAGACAATTCGACTATCGTTATTAAAAGTAAAACGTTGTTTTATTGATAAGCTAAGGGGAAATAATCGATTAAAATAAATTGATTCTTGCTATCTGAAATATGTGAAGTTGAATCGGCTGGATTGTAATGTTTTTGTATGTATTCATTTATTATTGTTTATATGTTTTGTTATTTATTTTTAATTCGGTTTTAGTTTGTTTTTGGTGTGGTTTGTTTTATATTATATTATATTATATTATTTTATATATTTTATTTTATTTAAACAGTGCCGCGGTCTTCTTTTCTTCCATCCGTTATAGAATCTGAAACAAAACAGAAAGCACATTTTAATCTAGACAAATACATGCCGTGTCTGTTTTAATATACATGCATACATATATACATGCGTACGTACGTGCCTAAGTACGTACGTACATACGTACATGCGTATGTATGTATATACGCATGTATGTGTTTGCGTGCGTGCATATATATATATATATATATATATATATATATATATATATATATATATATATATATATATGTATATATGTATATATATATGGGTGAGGACCCAGTAGATGTTAGACGGGACAAGGGTTGTGTGGGATACGAAATTAATCTGGTTCTTCTTAGTCTTTCTTCATCCTCATCATCCTCCTCATCATCCCCTTCTTCATTTTCCATCTCAATCTGCTCTCACCCTCCCCCATCTGCCTCTTCCGCCCCTTCAGCCTTTCTTTCGTTCTTTCCCTTTCTTCTTTCTCTTTCCTTTTTCTTCGTCTTCGCTTCCTTCCCATCCTTTCCTTTCTTCTTTCTTCCTTCTAACCACCACCACCACCACCACCACCACCACCACCACCCACCACCACCACCACCATCATCATCATCATCATCATCATCATCATCATCATCATCTGTCGTCTTCGTCTTCATTTTTCTTCTTGATCCTCTTCTGCACATTCGTTCTTGTTTTGTTGTTGCAGCTCTTTTTCAACGTGCGTCTCCTCCTCCCACCATCATCATCATCTACGCTTCAAAATGACATGGATCGGTCATTGATCGAAGAATAAATGATCGAAGAATTAATGAAGCGTTCGATTAGATGATTGATTAATTAGTTAACTAGTTGACTGATAACAATGATGCGAAATATAACATAAACAGTGCGTGTGTTCTAATTGACAAAATGACCCTCCCAAGGTATATCTCTTTCTGCACATGATTTCAAATGAAGTATCTCGCCAAATCTACGCACTCAAACACGCTTGTATGTACACCCTCCCCCAACACAAAACAAGTATATATATATATATATATATATATATACATAGGTGTTCTCTGCGCCCACGAAACCTCAAGTAATGTGCTGTTGAGTTGAACAGTTATCAAGTATTTAGAAAGACAACTAAATGCGTTGAGTGCTACTTTCATTTCTTCTACTCATATCAATCAATCTCCCCTCCTCTCTCTCTCTCTCTCTCTCTCTCTCTCTCTATATATATATATATATATATATATATATATATATATATATATATGTTTGTATGTGTGTGTGTGTATATATATATAATGTGTACATATGTATATATATATATATATATATATATATATATATGTGTGTGTGTGTGTGTGCGTGTGTGTGTGTGTATGTATATATGTAACTGTACTTATATTTATATACATATATGTGTGTGTGAGACTGTCTGTGACTCTTTGTGTGTGTGTCTCCACACATAATTCTAAAACGAAAAAAAAAAAATGCAGCCCCTCCAAAACAATGTCACAGATAAACAAATGAATATAAAACATACAAAGATGGAGACAAATACTCATTAGTTCTAATTGTTTTATTGATGTTATATAAAATCTTTTATATCGTTTAGTAAAGGCGAGCCTGAAATATGAAAAAAAAACAAAAAAAAAAACAAGAACAAATATTTAAAAAATTAATAGTTTATAGTAGATACAATAAATAAATAAATAAATAAATAAATAATATCTGTTGGTTATCGACGAAAATATATTAAATTTAATTGATACTGCAGCGACATCAGTTTAAAAAAGTGAATTGAAAAATAAATATTGTTTCTTTCGCTGTTGTTTGAGATTGTTACGAAAATGGATTGATTGATTTACTAATATATTGAGTGAAGTTGAAGTGGTGGTGGTATTGGTCGTAGGTGGCGGGGGGTAATCTGTTAAATCGATCATTAATTTGATTGTTGCTTGTTTTATTGACCCACCAGAGGTATGAAAGAGAGGATAGCCCTCTCCGGCGTTTGAACTCTGAACGTGAGGTGAAGTAGTTTGTCCAATTGGTGTATGAATAATAATGGTTTCAAATTTTAGCACGGTGCCAGCCGCTTTTAAGGAAAGGGAATCGATTTGCTGATCAGGGGAGATATTTATTAATTTCAAAGAAGTACAAAAATTTAACTCTCCTTTGAAGTAGGCCCCTCTGACTTCAGTGCACTTGTTGTAGTGCTCCAGCGACTTCGTGAAGGCTCCGTGGGAGTCTTCAAAAAGTGAAGGTCTCCAGGACCCTTGTCACAGCTTCCTTCAGATTAAAGACGACTGTCCTCAGGCTCTTTCCTTCAGCTTGGGGAAACCCCAAAATCACAAGGAGCAACGTCTGAACTGTTGAGAGGGTAAGGGTCTGTTTTATGCCCATATCTGTCTTTCTTTCTCTTCGTGACTGAGCAGCCTGGAAACAAGCTAGGCACAAATTTGGCGCATGTTCAGGTCTTCATGAATAATTCTGTGTACACTCGCCTCACCAACTCCAAACTGTATACTTATTGTCTTTATAGACACACGACGGTCTTCATCCAGTAAATTGTGTATTTTCTCAACCAGTCCTGATGTTCCGATGTCCCTCTCTCTCCCACACCACTCCACATCTCTCACCACCACACTACCGTCCTTGAGTATCTTGTGCCAGCGAAAAAGTTAACCCAAACTGTATGGAGCATTTCATTAGTTTCTGTAGCGTTTTTTTCCAGGTTTAACACTAAACAAGAGCACTCAGAGAGCGCAAACCTCCACCTAGCTCATTTTAAGATAGATACGCGACTAAAATTACTAATAAAGAAACGAAAATAAACTTTCGAAACAGAAAGTTACCATAGGTTACGCGGAAACAATGAACGTGTTTCAAGGGAGATAATCAAAGAACGTAACGTTGTAGTACTTCATGTAAAGTAAATATAACAAATGAAAAATGCTTCAAGAATCCATAAAAATTCCCGGATCACTACCAAAATTTCATCATCTGTTCCTTGTGTCATTACCAACTTCTCTTGCAAGTTTAATCAAATGCCGTTCACAACTTTTTGAGTTATTTTGCAGAGAGACGGACAGACAGAGGGACAGACGGACAAACCAAAGCCGATGAAAACACAACCTCCTTCCTTGGCGGAGGTAATAATCTAGAATCCACCGCTATATATATAAATCACTTGGTATGACGAGAGTGACATCTTGCCCCTGAAACAATGCTACGTTCTTATTGATTTTCTGACTTTTCTTATTATTAATTTATATATATATATAAGTACAGCGAAGGCTATGCTTATTTGATGAGACCAGAATAACCCCGAAACATGTTCGGAGTTAATTTTTTATATAGAGCTAGTGACAGCGCTAGTTCATAATGATCTCTATTCACTGAAGAGGACTGAAACACAGCAGTGTTTCGACCTGGCTGTGTCTCCTCAGTTCAAGCATATCCCCGGATCAATGATTCTAAACAAGAATAAGAACGACAGTGAATGTGTGTATGTGTGTGCATATGTGTGTTGTGTTTGTGTGCATATGTGTATGTGTCTGTG
>NC_142946.1:8775707-8778207 GCF_046866305.1 Octopus bimaculoides
CAGTCGCTAGCGTGGTTGTGTGGGAAGAAGCTTGTTTTCTAACCACATGATTCCAAGTTCAATCCCACTGCATGGTACCTTGGGCAAGTGTTTTCTATTATAGTTTCGAGCCGACCAAATCCTTGTGAGTGGATTTGGTAGACAGAAACTGAACGAAGCCCGTCTCGCATATATATATATATATATATATATGTATATACACACACATGTACGTTCAAACGAGCCTACCTCACGGAGGAAAAACAGATGAGGGCAGGGGCATTAAACTCCCTCATTCACCAAATACTGTACATCAGAGGTGGTTTCAATGAATGGTGTAGCACAGCCAACGGTGGTGCCCCAGTATGACCGCAGTTTTGAAGCTGAAACAAGTAAAAGAATTAAAGTTATCTCTCTCTCTCTCTCTCTCTCTCTCTCTCTCTCTCTCTATATATATATATATATATATATATATATATATATATATATATATATGTGTATGTATGTAAAGATATATATATGTGTGTGCGTGAATGTAATCTTTTAATTACTTAGTTATTCTCTTTGGTAAATGAGAGAATCGTCTCATTAGGACACAATTTTGTCTCGTTAGTTTAAAAAATAAAACACAGTATCTTATCACTACGTATTAATTAAGAAAAAAAAAAGAAAAATTCCTTTTAATTACCGTTCGTATATATGTAATTGCTATTTCAAAGAAGTCGTTATCGTACATATTTGATTAGTAGAGAAATAAGACAAGGAGAAAGAATGAGATCAATGTGAAGTTTGGGGCTTGTATTCTTGCGGTTGCAACTATTTAACCAGAAGCTAACCATGACCATCTCGCTTATTTCTTGGTGCAAATTTGGATACCTCCACGTGCGTATTGGTGTGCATGCGATCTGCATCCATGCTTGCGTACAATTTGTGAATTTGTCTATCTGCATGTGCTTGTTTGCTTGTTTGTGCGTGTGTGCGCATGCGTATGTGCCTGTGTGTTTGTTTGTGCGTTTCTGAATATTGCTTGCCCGCGTTTGAGCATATACCTGTACGTCCACACCTGCGTGTTAGCGTAACCGTATTTGCTTCTATGTATGCACAGGCGAGAATTTTGTTAGTCTGTTTTCTTCCATGTTTTTCATTTGTCATCTTCTGTGTATGTATATATATATATATATATATATGTATGTATGTGTATGCGTCTATTCGAGTCTGTGTGTGTGTGTGTGTGTGTGTGTGTGTGCTGGCGTCTTTATTAATTCCACTATATCTCTTCTCGTCTTCCTCGTCTATTTTATACTTCACACATCTGTTTCAATAATAAAAAGCCAGCAATCAGAATTGAAATCAACGCAACTCACTGTCAATGGATAGAAAAATTCTGTTGTGCTTTTCATAGCATCGTTTCCTTTTCACAGTCACTTTCTTTGTTACAGCAGTTAATTAACGGACTCATATAGGGGAAGGGCGGGTGTGTAAACAAAACAAACACAATTCACATAGACACACATTCATACATACATATAAATATATATACATACATACATACATACATACATACATATATATATATATATATATATATATATATATATATATATATATATATATATATATATATATATATATATATATATATATATATATATATATATATATATACATACACGCACACATATATGTATATAAACATATGTAAATATACACACACACTCACACACACACATATTCGCATATACATAATACAGACCTACCTAGAGGGCGCTGCGATCGTTTTAAAGGGATGATACAATAGCAAAATGGTTTCCATCGCAGGGAGATCCGCCCGGGAAATTTACATAATCTTCGTTTATTTGAAGGATTTTTTCTGTATTTTCCTTCTTGTTTTTATTTTATTTTATTTTATTTTATTTTGCGTTATATTTTTCCTATTGTGTGTGTGTTTTTGTTTCGTTTCTGGAATATTCGGCGATGTTGTTAAAAGTGTTGTATTGTAGTTAGTATAAGTATGTGTGTGTGTGTGTATGGAGGGGGGGGGCTTATTAGAATATTATATACAGATGAACGCAGGAGGAGGAAGAAGAGGAGGAGGAAGAGAAAAAAAGAAGAAAGAAGTTGATAACGACGACGGCGAAGACAACGACAACGACGATGATGATAATGATTTTGATGATGATGATGATAATGATGATGATGATGATGATGATGATGATGATGACGATCAAGCAGAATAAGGAGGAGGGGGAAAAGGAAAAATGGAGACGAAGAGAAAGAAGAAAAGGAAGTAGAAGCAAAAGAAGGGAACGAAAATGGTGTAAAATTAGGATAATAATAATAATAATAATAATAAAAATAATAATAATAATAATAAAAATGATAATAATAATAATGATTATTATTATTATTATTATTATTATTATTATTATTATTATTATTATTATTATTATTATTATTATTATTAAGGCTGCGAGCTGGCAGAATCATTAGCACGCTGGACGAAATGTTTAGCGGTATTCAA
>NC_142946.1:8785707-8788207 GCF_046866305.1 Octopus bimaculoides
AATAAGCACACACGTTCTTCCTCTCCTATCACACACGCTCAAATATCCACACATTATCCACCCGTAACACATTATCCACCCGTAACACATTATCCACCCGTAACGCATTATCCACCCGTAACAACATACATCTGCATACGTTTCTTATCGTCGCACCCCATAAACATACGTGTATGTTTAAGCAACGATCATGTCTGCCTCTTCATTATTAATTAATCGTCACCCGTAAGGGAATCTCTTAATAACAATAGCAGCAGCAGCAGTAGTAGTAATAGTAGTAGTAGTAGTAGTAGTAGTAGTAGTAGTAGTAGTAGTAATAATAATAATAATAATAATAATAATAATAATAATAATAATAATAATAATAATAATAAAAAAAAAATAAAAAAAAAGAAAGAGTACTATAGACGAGTTAGATCAATACTAAAAACAGAGCTCAATGCTAAAAACAAGATAATGGGTATCAACACTTTAGCTGTCCCAGTTATAAGCTACAGCTACAACATCCTTAACTGGACACTAAACGAACTATGTAAAATAGACAGGAAAACAAGAAAAATAATGACAGGATATAGGATGCACTACCCAAAATCTGACATAGAAAGGCTATATATACAACGCACAGAAGGTGGCAGGGGTCTTATACAGCTAGAAAACTATTATAAAATAACCACTATAGGACTGCAAAAATACCTACTCCAGAGGCAAGGGAAACTAATACAAATAGCCACAAAACACGAGCAAAACAAAAAACTGTTTTCAGTATTTAAGGAAGCTGACAAATACAAACAAGAAATCAATCTACCTAACAAATACGAAGAAGAAGAAGAAGAAACAACAAAAGCTATAAAACAAATGAAATCCAAACTAAAACTAGAACAGCAACGGACCATGATAAAACGATGGCAAGAAAAGCTCCTACATGGTAAATACTGGGCTTAAACTAAATGCGAAAGAAATAGACAGAGAAAAATCCCAGCAATGGCTGAGAAGCTCAGGACTCAAAGCAGAGACTGAAGGATTTTTAATTGCTGCACAAGACCAAAGCCTCCCCACCAGAAATTACCAAAAACACATAATGAAAAGAAATATAACAAGTAACTGTAGAATATGTGGAGATCGACAAGAAACAATAAATCATATTATCTCTGGCTGCCCAGTCCTGGCTAAGAAGGAATATATCCACAGACACGACAGAGCTGGGACCTATATACACTGGAAGCTATGCCAACATTATGGAATAACAACAGAAAAAAGATGGTATAAACACACGCCAGAAAAGGTCACAGAAAACGAGAAAGCAACCATACTCTGGGATATGCCAATACACACAGATAGAGAAATTAAGGCAAATAGACCAGATATAGTTGTCAAAGATCATGAAGAAAAAAAATGCTTTCTAATTGATGTATCAATACCAGCAGATGACAACGTTTCTCTAAAAGAAATGGAAAAACTTTCAAAATACAAAGACCTAAAAACAGAAACAATTCCTATCATAGTAGGTGCCTTAGGTATAATAAAAAAATATCCAGACACATACATAACAAAAATAGCAGGACTTACAAATATATATAACATACAGAAAATTGCACTACTGGGTACTGCACACATCCTACGCAAAACACTTTCAATACAGTAAACATAAGAGCACCACAGCAAACCAGAGCACATACCCAAGGCGCACAGAGCTGCGCTCGGTAGTGAAGTGAAAGCACGTTATAAAAATAAAACTACTGAATAATAATAATAATAATAATAATAATAATAATAATAATAATAATAATAATAATAATAACATATGTATATATGTATATGTGGCTGTGTGGTAAGTAGCTTGCTTACCAACCACATGGTCCCGGGTTCAGTCCCACTGCGTGGCATCTTGGGCAAGTGTCTTCTACTATAGCCTCGGGCCGACCAATGCCTTGTGAGTGGATTTGGTAGACGGAAACTGAAAGAAGCCTGTCGTATATATGTATATATATATGTATGTATATATATATATATATATATATATATATATATATATATATATATATATATATATATATATATATATATATATATATATATATATATATATATATATATATATATATATATATATATATATATATATATATATATATATATATATATATATATATATATATATATATATATATATATATATATATATATATATATATATATATGCGTAGGAGTGGCTGTGTGGTAAGTAGCTAGCTTACCAACCACATGGTCCCGGGTTCAGTCCCACTGCGCGGCATCTTGGGCAAGTGTTTTCTACTATAGCCTCGGGCCGACCAAAGCCTTGTGAGTGGATTTGGTAGACGGAAACTGAAAGAAGCCCGTCGTATATACGTATATATATATGTATGTGTGTGTGTATGTTTGTATGTGTGTGTTTGTCCCCCCAACATCGCTTGACAACCGATGCTGGTGTGTTTATGTCCCCGTAACTTAGCGGTTCGGCAAAAGAGATCGATAGAATAAG
>NC_142946.1:8793207-8800707 GCF_046866305.1 Octopus bimaculoides
ACAGTTAGCGAAGGAATTTTCAACACTCTCTCTCCACACAGATGACTTGGTGATGATACCGAGTTATCTTGGACAGAGAGTGACGAAGGTGACAGTAAAGAATGTCCCTTCACAAGTGGAAACACAGTGGATAGTAGGTTCTATATGCCTCGAAATGGAGGAGGCAAATATATTAGAAATTGCTACTGCAGAGGAGAAAAACTGGGAAGGGGGAAAAAAAGTCGAAGTCCTCCTCCACATCACTGAAGAGGAGTGCCAAAAGATCCCCACACACATCCAACTGGCAAAGGACCACAAGTTATATGTAGTGGTGGAAGGAAGGCGGCCACGTTGTTATGTATGCGGCAGCGAGGCACACCTCAAGGACAGTTGCCCAACCGCCGCCAACCAAAAAAAGCAACAAGGGCAACCACCAAAACCCGGAAAAAAAACCCTACTACCAACACCACCATCAACAATCAAAACAAGAGAAACACAAGCAACACTGGCAACTGAGAAGACAACAGCATCTGCAAAAACAACAAGTGAGGAAGCAGGGGAAAAGAAAGAAAATTCCAAGACTGTTTCCCCCTCCCCCACATCACACACACCTCACACAAATAACAAGCCATCAGCACCAACAAAAACAGCAACACAACCACTCACACAAGCACACACAGACGCTCACAATTTGCCCCTACCCCCTTCCGATTCCTCAGAACCTTCGTCGGAAGATGAAAGTAATGAGGAATGGCAAATAGCCCAGAAAGGAAGGAGGAAGAGGAGCAAGAAAAGAAAAGCAAACACAAACAAAGCAGGGAGATACACAACTCCCGAAAACACTCCAGACACCAACACAAGCACACACAACTACAACACAAGCAACAAAACCCCAAAAGCAAGTACACACACAATGCTCACTGCCATCAACACAAAAAACTCAGAGTTGATGGAATACATCAACACAAAAACAAACATAACAAACGAAGACATAAAAACCAGCAACCACCCATACACAACACCGCCAGAACACATCAAAATACTACACATAACACCAACCCTGCACCACACACTAAAATCTATTTTTCCAAAGGCAGTTGGCAAATGCCAAAAATACCTGGCGAAAAAACTATATAGTGATCTCCTCGAAGAAAACCCGAAGGAGGAGACACAAAAACTCTCAAACGGTAAGTGACTCTCTTTATAAAACTTTAACACTCAAATCAAAATGATGCTCAAGATTGGTTGTGTAAATGCGCGTGGCTTGGGGTCCCCTTGGAAACAAGGGTACCTCCTAAATGACATAAAGTCACATAAACTAGAAATCATAGCCATAAGCGAGACCAGACTCCATGATACGCGGGCCCTATCGTCCATGTTTGGCAGACAGTTTAACATTTATTTTTCTCCCTGTCTGCCGAGAATGGGCGGTAGTGGCACGGCGGTACTCTTTCGCAAGAGTCTGGATCTCGAAGTAAAGACAGTATTCATAGACCCGGAGGGTAGATTGGTTGTTCTGGATGTCGATGGCAGCGATGGGTGTGCTTTTCGACTCATATCAGTATACGCACCACCTTTAACAGGTAGGCCGGATTTCTTTCGACGTCTAGAAGTATTCCTAGGAACGTCTCGTCCTTTACTTTTAGTGGGGGATTGGAATGCTACCTTGGACACGCATCTAGACTATGTGGGCAGAGATAGGAATAGACGGGGATGCAAATGCCTCAAAGACCTGCTCAGACGCTTTCAACTGTCTGACAGGTACCGACTCGATTACCCGAATGCGCCAATGTGGACATGGACAAACCGCATCGGGTCGTCGAGATCGTATCTAGATAGAATACTGTGTAGGAGAGTAGATAGAGATAGCATAGGGTGTCCACAATTTCACATAGTCAGCTACACGGATCACAAACTTGTGACGTGTACGCTAGACTTAGATAAGACACATAGGCAGGGCTCCGGTTACTGGAAACTAAACGCGTCTTTCCCGTCGAGACCAGTTTTCAGAGACCGGATTAGCACGTTAGTAAAGAGGGCTTTGACAGGAGCCATCATCAATAACAAATGGTGGTTTGCCCTCAAGAGAGCAATAAAAGCAGAAGCGGTTAGGTATAGCAAAGCACTAGCCATAGACAGAAACAGAGTAGAGGGTGAACTAGTTAAGAAGCTAGAAGAGGCAATTAGAAGTGGCATCGCATCCGACGTTTTGGCGGCGAGGTTGGCCCTTGACCAACACTTCAACGCCAAACACGAAGGGTGCGTTGTCAGGGCTAGGATGCGTGCTCTAAGAAACGAAGGTGTTGGAGCCGCACGAGAGGCCCGGGTGGCGGAGGCGCAACAGGGCAACAAAGCCACCATTCGGTCTCTGGTGGACGAACAGGGGCGCGAACTGCTCGAGCCAAGCAAAATGTGTGAGGCCTTTCAGCGGCACTTTGCTCGACTGTTTGGGACGAATGGCGAGCGAGAACGCAGGGTGGACTTCAGTGCCTACCTGCACAGCCTGCCACGACTCTCGGCAAGAGAGGCGGAGTGCTGCGAAGGTGCCATCACGGCGGCGGAAGTGAGGGACGCGATGGCGGGATGCTCGAGGGACAAATCTCCGGGTTTGGATGGTCTGCCCTACGAGCTTTACAACTGTAAGCCAGACTTGTTTGGAGACGTCTTGGCGGCCGTGTACTGCAACTGGCAGCAAAACGGGAGCATTCCCGGTTTTGTGAGTCGAGGAGCCGTAACGCTGCTGAAGAAAGATCCAAACAAGGGGGACGTCATAGATAACTTTAGGCCCATCACTCTGCTCAATGCAGACTTGAAAATTTTGGCCAAGGTGTTAGCCAAGCGGTTGGCGCTTGTCATCGAGAAACTGATCGGCAAGGCGCAAACGTGCGCGGTGCCGGGCAGGAGCATCCATGACAACCTCCATCTGATGCGCTACATCATAGAGAGGGTAGTTAAGGAACCTGGCATGGGTGGGGCCCTGATCAATTTAGATCAATCGAAAGCTTTCGATAGGGTAGACCATCAATACTTGGAGGCTGTCCTCATAGCAGCCGGCTTCGGTCCCATTTTCCGCGGCTGGATTGCTGCCTTGTACAGAGGCATCCGTTCGGTAGTTCGCGTCAATGGGCATCTATCAAGACCCTTCGACATTGCACGTTCGGTCCGTCAGGGATGCCCCCTCTCGTCGCTTCTGTACGTGTTGACTCTCGAGCCACTACTGCGGAAGCTGGCGACGCTGAGGGGCATCCCGCGAGAGTTGGGATGCGGGACGAGCGTGTCGTCATACGCGGACGACGTCACCGTCATAGTGTCTAGCCAAAAGCACATCGAGCTTGTCGGCGAGACACTGAGAGAATACGAAGCGGTAACGGGAGCGAAAATCAACCGGGATAAGTCAGTGGGCTTGCGGCTCGGCACCTGGAGAAGCAACCCCATGCCGTCAAGTAGCGCCTCCGTCGTGGGACGTTGGACTGACGGTCCGGTTGAGATGCTCGGGGTCTGGTTTGGTCCAGACCTCCAAACGGAGAAGAACTGGGACGAGATAACGAGAAGGGTGGCCACTCTAGCCCGGCAATGGGCCGAGAGGAAGCTTTCCCTGAAAGGTCGGGCGGAGGTGGCGAACACGTACATCGCGTCCGTCATCTACTACCGCCTGACCGTCGTTCCTTGTCCCGACCCTACCATCACCAAACTGGAGCGCATCCTCTTCCGCTTCTTGTGGAAAGGAAGCGTTCCGATGGTTAGGCGATCCGTTTGCTGCCAACACCCGTTAAAAGGAGGACTGGGCATGCCGTGGTTGATGATGCGCAGACACGCGCTGAGACTGCGACATCTCCGGCTCTACGTAGACAGCGGTGAACAGGTGTGGTCGCCGTTTGTGCGGCGCGCTTTCCCGCAGCTCGTCTCCATGACCGAACTGCAGTCATGGATCAAGAAGAGGCCGAGGAAGGGCGAATGGCACCGCGAGTGTCGCGCTGCTCTTCGGCAACTCCAACAACCCGGGTCAACCTTGAGCGACTGCATCACAACTAACGCATTCTATAGTGGATTAGTGGAGGGAAGGTACGACGACGATCTCGGGGCGAACCTGGGCGTCGACGAGGAATACCTGACCCGCCTGTTTAAGACGACCTTCGGGCCGGGACCTATGGACAACTTCCAGAGATCCCTGGCCTGGCAGTGCTATCGAGAAGCACTACCCGTTCGGGATAAGCTCTACAGGCATGGCTCGAGAAACACGGGGCCGACCTGTCCGAGATGCCGGCAGAGCGACGAAACCGTTCTGCACGCACTCGTACAGTGTCCCACCATTTCCGAGCTGTGGGCTTACGTCGAACAACTGCTATCGCGTGTGGGACGAGTCGGTCTATCAGCCGAGTCTATCGTGAATATTGTCGCGCCTCCTTCCTTTAAACGGGAAGGAAGAGCTATTTTCATCGTACTTGTGGCTATGGCGAAAGAATGTGTATGGTGGACGCGTCTGAAAGGTCTAGAGACAAAGACTTTCCTCTCTGGGCAATCTCTCATCAACTTCTTCAAGTATCACCTGAAGAGGAAGTTGAGAGTAGAAAGGGAAGTCTTGTCTAGTGAATGCTTCAAAAAAAGATGGGTGAATGTAGCAAGGATGGCACGTGTGAACGACGGAGCCATCTTGAGCATAACCCTATGAACAAGAAAAAAAATAAAACAAAAAGGCAAAAGAGAGTCACTTACTGTTATAGTTTCTTCGATGAGAATATTGACCAAGGTTACCGTGGTCTTTTCCGTAGGCTTTTCCTTCCACGGCTAAACCTAAACTGTCCTCCCCTCTTTTTACACGAGAACATTACTGTGTGATACACGATCCCTATTGATCGGCCTTTCCTTTTCTTTTTTTTTCGATCCCTTTTGATCGAACTGCCCCTTTTTCCCTTCCTACGATCCCTTTTGATCGACACCACCAATTTTTTTTTTTTTTTTTTTTTTTTTTTTTTTTTTCCTTCCTTCCCCCTCCCAAAAAGAAAAGCTCTACATTGTATTTGTCCCATCTTCGTTGAGCCCTGTGTGGCTAATAAAAGAAATGTATCTATCTATCTATCTATCTATCTATCTATCTATATATATATACTTTATTAAAAGCAGCAAAAATATCACAAAAACTGTTACTCAGAGTTTCACGTTCCCGTTCGTCGGACAGTTTTGTTTAGAATGGAAAAAAAGATAAAGTTATAAGCAAAAATATACAGTTAGTTTAACAGATACACATTTGAAAATGATTTTGTTTCATTGGTCCTTTCCAAATGTGTATCTATTAAACTAATTGCATATTTATGCATCTAACCATATTTTTGTTCCATTCTCAACAAAACAGTCCGACGAACGGGAACGTGAATTAAGTACTAGGCTTACAAAGAATAAGATCTGGGGTCGATTTTTTCGACTACAACCCTCTGAGGCGGTACTCCAGCATGGCCGCAGTCAAATGACGGAAAAAAATATTAAAAAAGAAACGTTTAAATGAATCTATGCGTACGTCATAGTTTTTACGCTATATATTTTAAACATGTTGAAATTCCACAATTCGGCTCTATATTTTTACCTTCAGGGTCGTCTCGTCTAACATGGTGCAGACATTTATTTAAATATGATTCAGCTACTCTGTTTACCCTCTTTTACATATTTCCTTAATTTCCGATTCTTATTCAACATGAGTCAAGAGACACAACGCTTGGGCTCATCGTCAGCGTTACATCCCGGAGTCACTGGCTGTTTCTGCTCATAAAGCATACACCCTCATCTACGTCAGCAGATGTAGATTGACCAAGCATAGGCCTGTGAACTACCGGCATTCTACTGACCTCCCAAGGATCACCTCTTTTCAACCAGACCCATTTAGATGCTTTCTCAACAAATTCTACGTTGTCTTTGATGATTCTTCCGTTTGCCCATGCAATGCCCAAAATTCCATAAGCTTGTAGGTTTTTTTTTAATTAATATTTTGTAAATATCATAGTTTATAGTTATGCTACAAAACGAACCTCATTCAGAGTCTCCGCTAGTTCGATTATAAGTATTTCTATAAAGTGGCAAAAATTCCGTGATTATTTTTAAAGCACCAAACATATGTAGAGAAAGTAGTGTATTATCGCCTGATTGCTGTTCTTAAATTATGCGGTGCGCTATGATGTTGAGCAAAGTATTTCATTTCACGTTGTTTCAGTCCACTGCCTAATTTAAGATTTCAGTCCACTCAGCTGTAACTGTTTTCCAGCAACAGATGAGAAGTTAACACTGAGACGGACCGGCGTCCCGTTTATGATGGGGAATTCATAATCTCGTTCAGCTATACAATACGGAAATGGAGGTAAGCTCCGGCTTTATGAGTCCTAGGAATCATAACAGACCTAAGTCTATGTACGAGGTAAAACTGCGACAGACAGCTTTGCGTGTTAGCAAGCAACATCGCTTTACTGTCTAGCTGAGCTTTCATATAAAGCACGTAATATCTGCTAGTTCTATCTATCTATCTATCTATCTATCTATCTATCTATCTATCTATCTATCTATCTATCTATCTATCCATATACTCATAGAGATAGAGATATGGTTTGTTCCGGACTATAGTAGAAGACACAATTGTCCAAGGTGCCACGCCGTAGGAATGTATCCGGAACGATGTGATGGGGGAAGAAAACTTGTTACTACACAGCCACACAATCACCATTGAACATGTCGACAATAGCTCAAAATGAAGCAATATATTAGAAGAAAAAAATGCCACATATTCTCCGCCACTAGATAGAAGGGTCGCTGCGCTAGGGCAGCAAGATGACCTCAAACATATTAGTAATCGATATAAAAAAAAGAATCCCCATTGATTTATAAGTGCATATCGACATTCATACATATACACGTAACGTACAAGAAACAAACTGATATATATATATAATATATATATATATATATATATATATATATATATATATGAATTTCATTTAAATAAGGAGGGAGATGGATAAAAGCGTGGGAATTGGAGCCACCATTACCATGAACATTTATAAGCGTTTTCGTACATACATATGTGGACGTGGGATTGTGAGGCTGCATGAAAAGCATTGCAGCTTTCGACCATTCATCTTGACTTCTTTCATCGCTATAATTCTTTTTGTGCCGTGTGTATATGTGTGTGTGTGTGTGTGTGTGTGTGTGTGCGTGTGTGGAAGATTATTTCCGTACTTGCATATGTGTGCGTGTGTGCATGTGAGGCTTGTATGAGTATGTGCATGCGAGTGTGTGCGTGCGAGTGTATACTGGTCTTCACTGTCCGTCACTATATTTGATTTCATAATCATTTTCTTTTCCTGGTACTGGATTTCTGATCCACACGCACACACGAGCGCACATACATACACACACATAGATAGATAGGTACACACACACACATCCATGAAAACATTATACACACACACATACATATATATATATATATGCATAAATGCTTAGACAGATATATATGCATATAAATATGTATATACAAATGTA
>NC_142946.1:8808207-8810707 GCF_046866305.1 Octopus bimaculoides
GGATACGGCGGATCAGCAGCGGCTGTGGAAATGGCGGCGGCTGAGGCGGCGATGATGGCAGCAGCAGCAGCAGCAGCTACATTAACAGCCATGTTGGAGACGGCGGCGGCGGCGACAGAATCAGTGGAACGAGGTGGTGGAAGGTGAAAAGAGGTGGAAGTAAGAATGAGAAGCAGACAGGAAGCAGAAGCGCTTTTTTTTTGATGGGCGTGGTGGGGAGGACAGGCTAATAATCTATTATACTAGGCGCAGGCGTGGCTGTGTGGTAAGAAGCTTGCTTCTCGATCCACGTGGTTCCGGGTTCGGTCCCAATGCGAGGCACCTTAGGCAAGTGTCTACTATAGCCTCAAGCCGACCAAATCCTTATGAGTGGATTTGGAGACAAAAACTGAAAGAAGCCCGTCGTATTTATATATATATGTGTGTGTGTGTATGCGTTTTTGATGAATGTAGAACTACTTCTTATCCACTATTGTTGTCAGGGACTACGTGTCAGTGGTCCAGTTATGAGATAGTTAGCATATGTGATGACAATCCATCGGAGTGAGGGGACGTAGAAATACCCTTGGTTGGTGGCAGGGCTCGCAGTAAAACGCATCAGAAGTGAGGGAACTCTAGCTGTTGTCATAGCTTCCTTCTAGGAGACAGAATAAAGGATAAAAGTTCTTCCCGAGTCATACAGACTCATAGGGCTGGTTTCCCAGTTTCTCTGATACCGGTCCATCGCAGGATCCCTTTTTTGACAGCTGAGTGGACGGGAGCAACGTGAAGTGAAATGAAGAACACAACTTGTCGCTCGGTCCAGGGATCGAAACCATAATCTTACGATCATGAGTCCAACACCCTAACTACCAAGCCACGCACCTCCACATCCCTCTAAGAGATGGAAAATTTGATGTAAAACCTGTGATTTCACGTGATTACTGGTCATCTCGCTTCGGCCTTTCACGAGGTACTAATCCCGGAGACTCAGAGATTGGTACACTAGTTGTCCAGACGTTTATCATTATAACCCAATGACCTACAGATATCTCTTTATGGTGACCTCATCTGATATTCCATCAGCTGTCAGCCCTATGACGCTCAAAGAGTAAAGAGGATGAAAGCGGACAATAAGTTACCACCTTCGTCTGTCACCTATTCTCCAAACGAAGCAGATCAGCAACATGAATGAAGAATCATATAAGAGGTCATTGACGGACAGTCAGAAATGCTATTGACAACGAGGAAGCTGAAAGGCATGGCAATCATCTGTGATGATGGAGCAATCACCATATAGAGTGTTCAATATCGTACAAAAGAAAGAAAAAAAATGGGAGAAGGCAGAGGCCGACGAGGGAGCCCCGAATAAGGTGTATGGCTTTGACGCTTAGGAAAAATGGAAGAGTCATTAACTTCGTTATCTTTATTAATGTCATTAATTTCGGGACTGCGTTCTTCTACAGCAGTGTTTCTCAAACAGGGTCTATATGTCACGTGGGAGTCCATATAAGATTTCAGTGTTAAAATTCATGTCTAATGAATTAGTTTTACTTCTACAATAGACAAAATATTTTGAAAATATTTAAAATGTTTAAAATATAACAGAAACTCGGAAGAGTTCGGGATGTGAGGATTCCATAACCGTCCAGATGTAGAGAGGTACACTCGAGGAAAATGTAGAAATAAAGTCCATAGGATTTAAAGAGACAGGTAGACTAGTGTTGTCACAGGTGAGAAAAAAAATGAAGAAAAGAGAAAAACAGCAACAACTGAAAGCAAGGAGAGTTTCTTCACGATACGTTCTGAGTTCAAATTCTGCCGAGGTCGACTTTGCCTTTCATCTTTTAGGGGTCGATAAATTAAGTACCAGTTGCGTACTGGTCTCGATCTAATCGATTAGTCCCCTCCCTAAAAATTTCGAGTTAAAAAAGTGTTTAACTGGTACACGTTTTATCGATCCTGAAATGATGAAATGCAAAGTCGACCTCGGCGGAATTTGAACTCAGAACGTAAATACGGGCGAAATACCTCTAAGCATTTCGTCCAGAGCGCTAACGACTACTGCCAGCTCACCGTCTTATACATTGCAGCAATTATAAGATTAAATATGTCACATATATTACAAAATAATCAATTTCCTGCTTGGTATAGAAGCAATGATATATGTTAAATGTTCCTGATTTTATTTTTAGTTGATGACGAGATTACACAAGAAAATTTACAAATGCAGTAACTAAAAACACCGATCATTTCCGGAGAAGACATGTTTAAAATGTTTATGTCTCTTAACATACGAGGGAGGACCGAAAAGTTCATAGGGTGGTTATGAAGGAGTGATGCTAGAGCTGTGAAATCTTGCATGCATTAATTTCAACTCGTCTTATTGATAACTGAATAACGGTTTTGTTTCATAAGGAGTAGGCTCTATGACCCAAGTCCTTGGCTCCACTGGCTGCTGTACGTGACTGTGGCTTTGAACTGGATGTTCATCCCGATTTGACCCCCAACTGACTATCAT
>NC_142946.1:8818207-8820707 GCF_046866305.1 Octopus bimaculoides
TTGCTTCTTTTTTTACATTTCCTAATGGGATATTAATATTTTGCGAATATTGGGATGACTGTAACGATGATGATGATGATGATGATGATGATGATGACGATGATTACAACTACATCAACGACGATTATATAATTATAATAATGATGATGATGACAGTTACGACGACGACAATGACGAGGTCATTATGATAATTTTGACGATGATGATGATGATGTCGACGAAGAAGACGACGAAGGTGATAATGGCGGTAATGAGATTATGATGATAATGATGGTGACAACGACGACGACGACGACGACGACTATGCGATGGTGATCATGGTAATTATGATGATGATGATGAGGAGGATGGTGATGATGATGATGATGATGACGATGATGATGATGATGGTAATGATATTTTCTATTGTTACTGTATTTGGATTTTCTCATTAAAATTATCGGAGTTGGTCTACTTTAACGTTTTTGTATTTTCAGCTATGATACATTAGTAGTAGTAGTAGTAGTAGTGGTGGTGGTGGTGGTGGTGGTGACGGTGGTGGGAATAGTAGTAGTAGTAGTAGTAGTAGTAGTAGTAGTGGTAGTAGTAGTAGTAGTCGTGTTAGTAGTAGTAGTCGTGTTAGTAGTGGTGGTGGCAGTGGTGGGAGTAGTAGTATTAGTATTAACAGTAGTAGTAGTGGTGGTGGTGGTGATGGTGGTGGTGGTATTACTATTATTATTATTATTATTAGTGGTGGTGGTGGTGATAGAAGTAGTAATGGTCGTGCTGGTGCTTGTAGTTGTAGTAGTAGCAGTGTTGGTGGTAGCAGTACTTGTGATAAGAAATAGTAGAGATGGGGGTGGGTGTTAGTAGTGGTGGTAGTGGAGGTGGTGGATGTAATGCTTGTCGATGTTGTAGTGGCTTTTATTGAAGTTACTTTTGTTACTTTTGCTGCTGCTGCTGTTAATACTGCCGATATAACTCTCATAATCTTTGTTGCTGTTGTTATTGCTGCAATCCTCCTCCTCCTCCTGCTCTTCCTCCTCCTGCTCCTCCTGCTCCTGCTCCTCCTGCTCCTGCTCCTCCTCCTCCTGCTCCTCCTCCTCCTGCTCCTCCTCCTCCTGCTCCTCCTCCTCATCATCATCATCGTCATCGTCGTAGTGGTCGTCGTCCTTCTTTTCGATTTGGATTTTGTTTTTCTTGGAGGTATTTGTGTGCTTTTAAGTACATAAGGGCTGTATAAGCAGCAGTAGCAGCAGTAGTAGTAGTAGTAGTAGTAGTAGTAGTAGTAGTAGCGGCAGCGGCAGCAGCTAGAGAGGGAATAGTAGTAGTAGTCGTAGTAGTAGTAGTAGTAGTAGTAGTCTTGGTGGTGGTGGCGGAAATATTAGTAAAAGCAGTAACATCAGTGGTTATGGAGGTCGTGGTGGTCGTAGTAGTAGTGGTGGTGGTGGTGGTGGTGGTGGTGCGGAGGCAGTGGTGGTGTTCGTGGTAGTGAGGCGGTGGTGCTGTTGCTGGTAGAGGTGGTGATGGTTGTGGTGGCGGCGGTGGAGATACTAGTAATGCTAGCAGCAATGATGATGGGTTAGCGGTGGTGGTGGTGGTGGTGGTGGTAGTAACAGTAGTAGTAGTAGTAGTAGTAGTAGTAGTAGTAGTGTCCGTGGTGGTTGTGGTGGTAGTAGTACTGGTGATAGTTGTAGTAATAATAGCAGTAGCAGATGTAGTAGTAGTAGTAGTAGTAGTGGTATTAGACGGAGTAATAGGAGGAGTATGTGTACATGTGGGAGTAGTGGTGGTGGCAGGGTGTACTGTTCTCTTTGCCGTTTGTTGTAAACAGCCTGTCAAGAATAGGCCATTATTGTTCAGAAGAAACCGGAAGTCCTTTCTAAACGTCCCGGATATTCTGATTTGCATTTCAGAGGAGATGTTAATATTATTTCTGTACATGTCATGGTAGAATTGTTACAGATTGAGATTTTACAAGACATTGGAAGAGACGATGCTTAGAAAGAGCCAAGTAAAGAAGGAAGGGAAAGAGAGCGAGAAAGAAAGAAGGAAGGGAAAGAGAGAAAGAAAGAAAGAAAGAGAGAAAGAAAGAAACAAAGAAAGAAGGGAAAGAGAGATAGAAAGAAAGAAAGAAAGAAAGAAAGAAAGAAAGAAAGAATGGTAGGATGAAAGAACGAAGGAAAGAAACAAAAAAAGCTAAGAAAGAACGAAACGGAGAGGGAAAGAGAAAAAAAAGGAGAAGGATTGTCAGAAATACGCTAAAAGAGCAAGTGAAGGATTGGGGTGAACAAAGAGCGAGATAGACAGATGATAGAAAGAGAGACAGAGAGAGAGACAGACAGATAAATAGATAGATAGATAGATAGATAGACAGACAGATAGATAGATAGATAGATAGATAGATAGATAGATAGATAGATAGAAAGAGTGCTAAATAGATAGATACACAGATAGAAAGACAGACATATAGATAGCGTTAGAGAGAGAGAGAGAGACAGAGAGAAAGAGGTAGGTAGAT
>NC_142946.1:8840707-8843207 GCF_046866305.1 Octopus bimaculoides
GCACACATTTTCATCATCCCATAAACATCCCTGTCTTTCTTTCTCCACTCTCATTCTCTTTTCTCTTTGTTTATCTGTCTCTCTTTTCTGCCTCCCCATTTCTTTCTTTCTCTCTCTTTCTTTCTTTCTCTCTCTATCTCTCTCTCTCTCTCTCTCTCTCTCTCTCTTTCTCTCGTTCTCGTAGTCAGATTCACCTCTCTCAATTTTTAAAATCAACCTTCGATCTATTTAAGCTAAACATGTACATTCCAATAAAATCACACGCGCACACACATGCACACAATGCACAATGCACACAAACACACATACGCGCAGACACAAACACACACACACACATACACATAAACATTCACAACACACACACACGCACACAGACAATCTCATATGTTATATATTTCTGTTTACCTTTGCCAAGTTTTCTATTACAATATCCTCTGTGTCTTTACAGCTTTTTATAGACGCACACTCACACACACGCACACACACACACACATAGAGCTACGCACACGCGCATTCTCATTATCATAATCCTCCATTACTCTCATTTCCATAGTCACAGATTAAACTTACTCAATTTTGAAAATCTTAGAATAATTTCACACGATTTGAACTAAACCTAAACGCTTTAAGTGCGGGCATGGCTGTATGCTTCAGAAGCACGGTTTGGAACAATGTGGTTACGCGTTCAGTCCCACTGCGTGGCAGCCTGAGCAAGTCTCTTTTACTATAGTCCAGGGTCGACCAATCTCTTGTGAGTGATCTAGTTACACGAAAACTCTGGGAACACACAGGACGATTTTCTAGTTATATATATATATATATATATATGAGGAATCCCAGCAGCTCTTACTTCTTTGTGAAGGAGCTCTCATTTATTTTGAAACATGTGTAGGAATTAAAGGAACTTTTATTTGTATGCGTTTTGCTCCATTTATTATTATTATTCATATATATATATATATATAAATAAGTATATATAATAATAAATAGTATATATATACGTATATATATATATATATATATATATATATATATATATATATATATATATATATATATATATATATATATATATATATATGACGGGTTCTCTCATTTCCCCTCTACCAAATCCGCTGACAAGGTTTTGGCTGACGTGAGGCAACAATAGAAGACACTTGTCCAAGGTGGCACGCAGTGGGAATGAACGCAGAACCATGTGGCTAGGAAGCAAATTTCTTACCCCACAGCTATGCCTGCGCCTACACATACCACAGCTGCATATACATGTAAAGGTGTATGGTTAACGGCGACAGACGATACTAGTTTCCTTGTAATCCTACTTTGCTCCGACGCTAAATGTATTTCATTTTCAGGACCTTGATATCGTTCTTGTTGGGTCCCCCTAAAATATGGAAGTGGAATATCAAACGGAACTGGGTTATTGATGAGGGTCTTTAGGACCCTACAGCCTCCCTCTCAAGCAGCAATCCTTTGTCGCAGTTCCTTCATTTCACACGCACGCTATTCTACTGATCCACTAACGCTCTGAGGATACATCATGGCTGCCAAAGGAATACTAGGAAATCACCTTCTTCATAAACAATAGTTATCACCAATTTTTTATCTATGGACCCCATTGATTCTTATTTTGCTTGGGTGGGTCTTCAACCAATTGGTGTTTAAAATCCCTGTTATATATTTGTAATTAATATTATTAAAAAGAATTCCGTTCGGTCATGATTAACCATGGGTTTGCACCTAGAAAGTTACCTTCCGAGGCACAAGTCCGGGCAAGGTTGTTTATGGAAGACCAGCAGTCGCCGATACATACCAGCCTTCCTTCTTCGCGCCACCGAATAGCAAAGGCCGATACAGCTTAGAACCAGTGACATCACAACTCATTTCTACAGCTGAGGGAACTGCACCAACATGAAATATAGTGTCATTTAATGTAGTGGTCACAGATTTTAAAAACGAAAATCTTATATGAACAGCCAAAGATCATAACCCTCACGTCATTTGTTTTATTTTCCCATCTTAAAAGTTAAACTGCGTCTCCGACTCAGATGGAAGTAGAATTGCATCTCCGGTTCAGCTGGAAATAATGCCTCAGGAATTTGGTGTCGAGGATGTCACGAGGAACTATAAAAGTTTCTCAAGCTCTTCTCTAAGAATTTTTAACGCCAGCCACCTGTTTTAGTCAAACAAGTTTTCCACGAACATGAAGGAACTGCGAATAAAGAATTCCAGAGACTTTCGCTTTCCTGCTCCTTTTTTGCCTGCTTTTTCTCCCTCCTCATATGCATAAAATCTCAATTTTTACCTCCTCCAAGAAAGACTGAATAATTTCCTTGCGGCTGCTTTGAATCTTTTATGTCAGGAACTCGTCATTAATCATCTGGCACCGGTTTTTCCATTTTTTCTTTGGGTTCGCCAAAGCCTTTTTAAATTCAGATTAACGCATTTCGCTGACAATAGAGTTAAATGCGTTTAAGTTTTTCTGTAGCAGCCCATAAAG
>NC_142946.1:8850707-8853207 GCF_046866305.1 Octopus bimaculoides
AAAATAAAAATTAGAATATAATATGATATAAATAATAAATATATAGGAAACGATAAGGTTCTTAATCCATCTAGAATATTCTCGAAGATGTAGAGGGAAATATATAAGAAAGCAAAGAAAAAAAATATAAGAAAGAAAGATGAAATGATAACTGTTCGAAATTAAGAAAGAAAACGAAAATCCGGAATGAAAATCAAACCATAAATGTAATATAATTATTTAGTTTGTTTTCTGAAATAAAGACAAAGAAAGTAAAATAAGCGAAATAAATAAATAAATAAATAAATAAACAAATAAATAAATAATAATAATAATAATAATAATAATAATAATAATAATAATAATAATAATAATAATAATAATAATAATAATAATAATAATGATAACGATTATGATGATAATGATAATAATAATAATAATAATAATAATAATAATAATAATAATAATAATAATAATAATAATAATAATGATAATAATAAATAATAAATAATAATAATAATAATAATAATAATAATAATAATAATAAGCATTTCAAATTTTGGCGCGAGGCCAGCAATTTTGGTGGAGAGGAAAGTCTATTACATCAGCCCCAGTATTCAGCTGGTACTTATTTTATCGACCCCGGAAGGAGAAAGGTAAAGTCGACCTCGGCTTGATTTTTATTTACATTTTTATTTACTTTCTTTAATTATATTCAGCATTGAGAAATAATTTCTTGAATTTCACTGATTTGATCACTTGTAGCTGCAATGCCTAGGTCTTGAGTTCTGTATACATTCAAGGTCCCAATCTTGTTAATTATGTGTTTTGGAATATCAAAGTTTTTGCAAAATTTTCCATATCTTTTCAGGCCATATTTTATAGACAGTATTGATCTAAACATAGGAAGATGCATTTTAGTTTTCAATTTTGATTTGATTACACCCATACTACTGAACAACCATTCAACTTCTGCATTTGAGTTTGGCAATGTCTATAGATTAATGGCAAAATTTGCAACATCTCTATAAGGATTTCCTCCAGTAGCATCTTTATATTCCAAGACTTCCAGCCAGAATGCCTCAGCATCAGACGTATTTGTTCATTTAACTGAATTTCAATTGAAGCAATTTTTTCTTCATTTAAATGCATTGCTTCTAAGACAGGTAAAATTGGCTCTTAGAAATGTTGCAAAATATTCCCTATTGAAAAACATTTAATATTCCTCAGTATATTAATATTTTCTGGCACACGGTGCTTGAGCTCTTTATAAAGGCAGAGTAAAAATTGTGCTGTTTTGCGAATATTATTTTCTTCGGTGGCTGTTACAGTCTTCTTGATAATTATTTCTGCAATCTTTCTCTCGAACCTGTAACCTAAATTTGGTTTAGGATCCCAAAATGTTTCAGTAGAAGCATCCGGATCAAAAGGATCAATTCTACATGTTAGCAACACTATCATATTAGCAACAGATATGCTCCTATTTGAAAGATCTTCAATTAGTTTTGTTTTGTCGACAGTGCTTGATTCAAACAGTTTATTCACTTCCTGAACATGTTTTAAAATTGGATGCAAAAATAAAAGGTCAAGTTCATTCCTAGAATCACAAAACATTTCATGTAACGTTTGTGCTGTAAAGCATTTTTCTTTTGTAGTTGTAGTTTGCAAGTGAGTTTGCAATTCAAACCATTGGCTTAAAATTCTATTTATCGCTGGTTCTATTGACAACCACCTAGTTGTACAAGAATTTACAAGTTTCAGAAGCTCTTTATCATTGATGGCAAGGTAAAGTTGTTTGTAGGCACTTTGTCTTGTTGAAGAATGAGAGAACTATTTATAGGTTTCGGATACAAAAAATTCTAAATTTATGGGCAGGAATTCAGCACAAGTGTGGGATACAGCAAACTGTAAAGAATGACATACACATCTAAATAGAAGTAATGATGAAACTTCTTTTAGTTTCTGGAAAACACCATTGTTGACTCTTGTCATTGCTCTAGCATTGTCGGTTCCTATACCCAGTAAATTTTTTATATCTAATTTCTTTTTTGCTAATTCGTAGGCTCGATACGTACAAGTTTTTCTGACTTTTCCGAGCGTTAAATTAACACACCTGCTTGTCTGCTTGTTGTTCATACACCTGTCTTCGTCTTTTGTTTTTCTGTAAATTTCAACTATATATATATATACATATATATATATATATATATATATATATATATATATATATATATATATATATATATATATATATATATATATATATATATATATATATATATATATATATATATGTATATATATGTATATATATGTATATGTATATATATATATATATATATATATATATATATATATATATTATATGTTTATATTCATGAGTAGGTATATATATATATGCGTGTATATGTGTGTATGCTTCGAAATAATATACATAGCTCTATCTATCTATCTATCTATCTATCTATCTATCTCTATATATATGTTTCTTCATAGATATATATATATCGTCAGTGTGTTG
>NC_142946.1:8863207-8868207 GCF_046866305.1 Octopus bimaculoides
ATAGATAGATGGATAAATAGATTGATAGATATTTGTGTGTATCTATCTATCTATCTATCTATCTATCTGTCTGTCTGTCTGTCTGTCTGTCTGTCTATCCATCTATCTATCTATGTATCTATCTATCTATCTATCTATCTATCTATCTATCTATCTATCTATCTATCTATCTATCTATATGTATATATGTGTGTGTGTGTGTGTGTGTGTGTGTGTGTGTGAAAGAAAAATGAAGCTAAGATGGAATGTGAATATATATATTTATACACCCCCCACACACACACCCACACATATATATATATATATGTATGTATATATATATATATATATATATATATATATATATATATATATATATATATATATATATATATATATATATATATAAACTGATGTGTGGAATGGAAGACAAAGAATTAAAAATTCGACATAAGAATTAAAAACAAAATGGATGACTAATTGACTATATGCAAACGAAAAAATATTTAAAAAAAAAAAAAGCTAAGGAGAGAATAAAGCGAAACGGTGAAAAACAATTTATTTTTGACAAATAATTGTTAAACAATTGAGACAAATGTTTCAAGCGTTTTTAACCGAATGTTTGATATTCACTGAGTGAAAAAAACAAGCTAGTTAAGTTGTTACTGTCAGTTTGAAATGGAAAAAATTGTAGCCCGGAATATCCTTTCATATTTTCATATTTGTTTCTAACTCTTCCTTTCTATTGGTTCAGAACAAAGAAAACAGAAAGAATGTTTTATCGAAGAAGAGAAAAAATATAGTCGTTTGAAATGACAGCATATTACTGGTTGTTGTCAATAACAGTGTATGGTTATTCCAGCCGATGTGTAATAGGTACTAAACAGGATTCTACGAGTGGTTAGATATAATAGCGAACGCATCCTCAAATAACACTATTCAATTTACAATAGACACGGGCCCTGCTGTTTAGTTAAGAAGGTGGCTTTGCAGCCTTAGCGTTTCGTTTTCAGTTCCAATTCGCGGCACCTTGGGCAAGTGTCTTTTACTATAGCTCCGGGCCGATCAATGAGCGAGTTAAGTAGCATATAGGAGTCAACTTTGATGGTCATTCCTATTAATTGTGTATGTAATATAATTTTAATCTTCGGATTTTTTTAAATATGCTAGGCCACTGGTTTTAATTGATAAATATCAATTTCTACCCTAATTATTAAATTTCACACACACACACACACACACACACACACACACACACACACACACACACACACACACACACACACACACACACACACATATATATATATATATATATATAATAGTTAAACAGGACATCAAACATTAAGGCAAGGAAAATATTTTAAGTCATATACAATATTATTATAGGAAGAACCAAGAGGAAAGGAGTAAAAGAATTAGGAAATAGAAAGAGAGAAGAAAAAAGAAGCATAAAAGTTATAGAAACCAGAACATGAGTCCTTCTCTTTTTTCATCTCCTTATTCTTTTGCTCCCTTCTTCTAGGTTGTCATCTTATTGATATATACCATTCTTATTTTCCATATTCTTAACCCTTTATGTCTCTGATGACGGAATATCCCATACTCAAGGATGTCCCAGAAACAGCTGTAAGATTTTGAATTTCTTCCTATAATAATATTGTATATGACTCGAGATGTTTGCCTTGCCTTAATGTTTGACGTCTTGTTTAACTATTATATATCCGCTGCATCGGAAATCTGCGATGGCTCCATGACTACCGTCTTAGCTATAACCTTGGATCCCCAGTAATCCGTTACAGTACTTACCTAGCGTTTAGATCACCTTTGAACTAAGCCGCCATACTTTATATATATATATTTATGTTTATGTATATAAAGAGAGAGAGAAAGAGAAGTAAAGGAAAAATATAGTGACCTAACATAAGCGGTACAGAGTGAAAGAAGAAGAATCATATAGACAAAGAAACAGAGGAGGAGAAGGGGAGGAAACAAATGAAAAAATAGCCATGGGAGGAGTTATACAGATGAGAAATTGTTTTTATTTTATTCTATTTTATTTAAAAACCATAAATATTTATTCGTTTAAAAAAGAATACAATAGCATTTATTCAATCATTTTATATAAGTACTAAGAAATATGATAAAAGTTAAATTGTATGCCACAATTCCAGATGCTAACCGTGGTGACAAAGTATACTTGCAAACTTCCCTGTCATAGGTCGGGTAATGTTCTAGTATATATATATATATATATATATATATATATATATATATATGTGTGTGTGTGTGTGTGTGTGTATATATATATATATATATATATATATATATATATATATATATATATATATATATATATATATATATATATATATATATATATATATATATATATATATATATATATATATATATATATATATATATATATATATATATATATATATATATATATATATATATATATATATATATATATATATATATATATATATATATATATATATATATATATATATATATATATATATATATATATATATATATATATATATATATATATATATATTGCTGGTAGAATGTTGAATTGGGTGAATCGCTAAAGTATCGGAAAAAAATGTCTTGCAGTGTTTTTTCCGATACTTTATATTCTGAGTTCAAATCTCAGCAAAGTCAACACTGTCTTTCAACTTTCCGCAATCGCTAAAAGAAAGTGCCAGCCAAGTACTGTGAACGATGGTTACAAATATACCCCTCCCCTCAAATTTGCTCGGTTTATGCCTTATATCTAAATCGGAAACAATGAACTATATTAATTGCTAGTCCAGTATATAGCAGAGCTATAAATTTTGGCTTCTGAGCTAACAGTTCCGTGTTCAATACTTGAGGTGGCATAATGTATACAGACATACGACAGGGATTTCGATGTTCAGACGTAAGTATGAAAATAGTTTCCATTACAGAGAAATATAGAGGAAGACGAAGAAAAAAAAAGAAACGATGGTGATATCTATGTATCAATTTATCGATCTATCGATCTCTTCAATTATCTCTCTGTCTCTGTGTCCCAGTGTCTGTGTGAGGTTTAGAACAATGTATTGTTTAGAACAATCATTTCTGCTTTTATGTTTTTATGTAGAAATGTATTTAGTATGTGTGTGTGAGTGAGAAAGAGAGAGAGAGAGAGAAAGAAAGACTCACACGCGCACACATATATTCATAATATATATATATACATAGAAATATATATATATATATATATATATATATATATATACACACACATGCATACATATATATATATATATATATATATATATATATATATATATATATATATAAAGATATATATATGTATATGCATGCATACATATATACGTAAAATAATGTGTCTATACATTTGTATATTCATATACTACATATATACACATACACAGACTAATATATACGTATATACATATAAACACACATACACACACCTCATACATACAACCACACACACACACACACACACACACACACACATACACCACAAACACATATGTGTATATATATATATATATATATATATATATATATATATATATATGTATATATATATCCAGACAATATGGCGAATGCGTTATCCCAAGCGTTCTTTGTGTGTGTGTGTGTGTGTGTGTGAGAGTGAGCGCTCATTTTTGTGTCTGTATATATATGTATATATATATATATATGTGTGTGTGTGTGTGTGTGTGTGTGCGAATTTTTGTGAAGAGAATAGGATTCTGTGTTTGCCACTTGTCTTCGTTTCTGTCCTTTCTTTTGATTCTGCTGGGTTTTTATACAGAGAACGATCACCAAACATTCAACACAAAAACCTTTGACAACAATGGACTTTGAGAGAAAGATCCTCAGCACAGCTATGAATGGAAGCAAATAGAAGCTTTCATTGCGTTTTTGTATTCAGTATTCAGCACATATATATTATATTTCTGTCTAATGCGCAGGCGCAAATACTATTATGCATACTACATGCATATATATATATATATATATATATATATATATATATATATATATATATATATACATATATATATATATGTATATATACATATATATATATATGTATATATATATATATATATATATATATATATATATATATATATATATATATATACATATATATATATATATATATATATATATATATATATATATATATATATATATATATATATATATATATATATATATATATGTATGACTATATGTATATATGTATATATATATATGCATATATATATATATGTGTGTATATATAAACACATGCATATTTATGTGTATGTATATATAATATATATATATATATATATATATATATATATATATATACATACATATATATATATATATATATATATATATATATATATATATATATATATATATATATATATATATATATATATATATATAAATAGATAGATAGATAGATAGATAGATAGATAGACTGTTATAGATATAGATATACACATACATAACATCATAAGAATATCCGTTTTTATATACATTGATATGTGCGTGTGTATATTTATATATTTTCAACACACACACACATATGCATATAGTAATGTATATATGAATGCATGTATACATTACATACACATATAAATATATATACACTGCATCTATCTATCTATCTATCTATATGTATATACATGAATACAGCTATCTATGTATATAAAAGTATATTTATATATAAAACATATGGGTATTGAAGTCTGTGTATTTCCATAAACACACATGTCTTTGTGTCGAGTATGCGTGTGTGTGCGTGAGTGCCAGCATACGTGCATGCGTGTGATTATGTATATATGTATGTACGTGTGTGTTTGTGTGCAAAATTCATACATTACGGATGCATACAATGATAAAGATATTCACGTGGCTATTACGAATTTCTGCTTCCTTTTTATTCCAAAGCTTCTCAAGGCAGTGTCTTTCTTCATTGCATCGTGCAGAACCCATGATTC
>NC_142946.1:8875707-8880707 GCF_046866305.1 Octopus bimaculoides
TTCCTGCACGCACATGCACACACACAGCCATGCTCACACACATCCGCGTACACACGTCCAAGCGCTCACATGCGCGTACACACATTTGCGCTCACACAGAAACGCGCACGCACACACACTTATGCGAGCACACACATATCCGCGCACAGACACATGCGCGCACACACAAATTTTACCACACTAAGACTGGTTGTCAAGCGGTAGTGGAGGACAAACACACACACGAAGACACACATACACACACACACGCACACACATATGACACGCTTCTTTCAGTTTTTGTCTAGCTCACCCCCGTGCAAGGCCCGACGCTATATTAATAAAAAAACACTTGCTCAAGGTGTCACGCAGTGGTACTGAACTTTCAACAATGCGCTTAGTAAGCAAGCTTCTTAACACAGAGCCATGCCTATGCTTGTGTATAAACGTCGAAGTTTTACGGTAGGTCTTTAGTAACAGAGATTTTGGATATAACGAAACAAATTGATGATAAACGGACAAATCGTTAATGTCATCAAAGTTCGCAAGACATTTGTCAGCGCTAGTATTCTTCGACAACTTGAGAATCCAGCAATATTATTTGTGCAGTTTACTGCCGGCTAGTGAAAGTGCGGTGCCACTCGAGTTTATTATGCACCGAAATACCTACTTCTATATATATATATATATATATATATATATATATATATATCGTGAAAAATTTCGCAGAAAAGAATGGTTATGGCGCAACTACCTACAGCTTAATTGACGGTTTGTTTTAAGCTGCTATTAGATTCAGGATTCAGTAATGGATGCTCTATGCTCTGAGTTCAGTTATAGATAACTGTAGGACTTCTTGATCAATCTTAAAACAAGGTTCTTTAAAATAAGGAGTCGTTGTAATCCAATATAAGGGTTCCCCCACCCACCCGGCATACATGTCGTCTTGTACAGATGCAAGATTTAATAACGACATATATAGTAACAAACATACACGTATGCATCCATTCATTCACTCATTAATTTATATACACCATATAAACATCTAACGCAAAAATACGCACATACACACACACCCACACACACACACACACACACACACACACACACATATATATACAGATTCATAATTACACACGCACACATACATATATATATATATATACATATATAAACTCACTTACATATATATATTCACATACATACACATTTATATACATATGGAAATACCTATACACATACATATACTTGTAGACACAAATAGCGCATGAATTTACAATCACTAACATCCGTGCACACACGCGCATGCGCAACGCACGCACGCACACATGGATATATCTCCATACTAATATGTGAGAACAAGTGTGTGAGAAAACACGTTCAATCACATACACACACGTGTGTGAAATAAATATTAGTTCACACACACTAGAAACCACACACGTATGCGTGTACCCCCACACACATGTTGACATACGCACAGAGATATATTCATACGTACAATTACACACAGATATGCTTATATACATAAATATTTTCATATATGCAAACTTAGAGACACGCTTGCATGCACGAATACACGATTTATCGGACTTACATAGCATACACATAAGTATGTACAAAAACCCAAGTGCATACATTCTGGTGTATATAGACAAAGAATCACACACTTACATATATATGTACACGAGTAGGTGTTTGCTACCCGTACGTAGTCACGATGTTATACACACGTATTGTCACGTGCATGCGCATACTCAAACATGCAAGTATGAAAACTTACGCAAAACAAACATATATATAAGCGCCGCATATTCTTTCGTTGCTATTCACATGTAAATCACATGCATACATGCATACATACTAATATATGTGTGTGTGTGTGTGTGTGTGTATGTATCTATATATATATATATACAAATACACAAGCATATTCACATGTAGATAAAAGTATATATTAATGTGTGTGTGTATATATATATATATATATATATATATATATATATATGTATATATATATATATATATATATATATATATATATATATATATATATATATACATATATATATACATATATATATATATATATATATACTTACACACTCATATGTACATACGTATATATATATATATATGTATATGTGTGTGTATGATATATATAAACATATACTCTTATACACACATGTATGGGCACACACACGATTAGATATATTTCATGCGTGTGGGTGTGTATACATATATGCATATATATATATATATATATATATATATATATATATATATATATATATATATATATATATATATATATATATCTTTATATATATATATATGCATATATATGTGTACACACACACACACACACGCATATGTATATATGTATATATGTATATATATGAACATCAATATATGTACCTACGTAGCTATAAATAAGCCAAAGTACACACATAAGACTAAAAGCGTATACACACATGCCTATAAACAAACGCACACAGTTACTCTCATACACAGGCATTCACGCAAAACACACATTCACACTCACACAGCCAACACACACACTCACCGATATATACACACATGTATACATCAAGTAGCCGGTCTTTATATTTCGGCAGAGAATAAAAGACTAATTATCTATATTCAAGAAAGCTAATATAAAACCTGTCCTACTACGTCTCATGAACCGCGCGGATTTCTGCGTACAACTTTATATATATATACATATATATACACGTATGTATATGTATATATATCCTTATATGTCTACATATATATATATATATATATATATATATATATATATATATAAATGAGTTTGTGTCTGTGATATATATATGTATGTATTTATGTATATTTAGAGAGACGGTGAGATGGAAGGGGGTTTATGTATGTTTAAATATGTATATATTAATCCGCAGAAGAGACACTATTTACATATATTTTAATAAATGGATAGATTTTTCTCTATCCATACGAATATCTACATCTATATCTGTAGCTGTATCCCTCCACTCTTCCTCTTTCTCACCATCTCTCTTTCCATAAATATACGCATATATGTATATATATACACACACACATATATATATACATATATATATGCATATATATATGCATTTATATATATGTATGCATGTATATATATAGGTACATATATATGCATGTATATATATATATATATATATATATATATATATATATATATATATATATATATATGTACGTGTAAATATATATATATATATATATATATATGTATGCATATATATATATGTATGCATGCATATATTTATATATATATATATATATATATATATATATATATATATATATATATATATATATATATATATATATATATATATATATATCCAAGCATACGTCATACATACTTACTATACAGACACACATACACACATATATATTAATGCACAATTATATACACATATAAAGATTTACACATTCATATTCATATATATGCTGATGTATAAGCACATTAAATATACATTATGCATACAATAATCCTATATAAATATGGCTAATTTTCAATACTTGCCCACACATACGTGAAAGATGTGTCTGTCTGTCTGTCTGTCTTTATATCTCGCTATTTATATACCTCTGTATGTATATATGTATATATGTATGTATGTATGTATCATCTATCTTCTATCTATCTGTCTGTTTATCTGACTGTCTGTCGAACTATCAAGCTATTTGAGTGTGTGTGTGTGTGCGTGAGAGAGAGAGAGAGAGAGAGAGTATGTATATGAGGGAGAGTGAGTGTATATGTGTATATGTTCCTGAATACATACACACACATTTACATGCGCATACAAGTGTCTTGTTTTATAAACGGAAGAACAAGTACTCAATACATATTTTAAAGTATAAAATATTAGGAACATTTTTATTCCGTTAATATTTTCTCCGTCATCAATTTGAATTACTACAGATGAAATATAATAAAATAATTAAATAAGAAAATAATAATTAATTGAAACATTAATTATTTCGTGGGAAAATGTTCCTTCCATTGGTTAACCGAAGTTACCTGCGATTAGAATCCTTAAGTTACTTGAAAAAAATACATCTATCCTCCATTGAATTGATCTGCCCACCATGGTATCTTCCTGTGAAGTTGCATGGCTCAGAGGTTACAGCGTTGGACTTACAATCATGAAATAGTGAGTTCGATTCTCGGACCGGGCTGTGCGTTATGTTCTTGAGCAAGACACTTTATTTCACGTTGCTCCAGTTCACTCAGCTGTAGAAATGAGTTGCAACATCACTGGCGCCGAGCTGCATCGGCCTTTGCCTTCCACCAGTGGTGGCATGGGGAAGGGAGGCTGGTATGCAGGATCGACTGCTGATCTTCCACAAACAACCTTGCCTGTACTCGGAGGGGAACTTTCTAGGCGCAATCCCATGGTCATTCTTGACTGAAGGGACTCGTATTCATCCCGTTTTCTATGTTACTTTCAACGTCAGTGCTAATATTGATATCTATATTATGACCTTCCAAATAGTTATTAACTGCACCCATTGTTACTGTATTCTCTCCTTTCCAGATCTACACTATTTTGGATTTTATTTAATAGTCTAGTTTTACGCTATTTAGCATTTTATTATTTATTACGTGGATATGGTATTCTAGAGATTTCATTACCTTCGTGTGTCCAGAACAGCGGATCGTCTGATGAAGAAACTTTCTATGAACGATCAAAAGTGGAACGGCTATTGGGAGGTGGCTGCAGGTTTACCAGGGTGCCAAAGATCCCTTCCTAATCCAATTACAAACAAAATAGATATTATATGGTGTGAGGAAAAGAAAATAGTAAATCTGGTCGCGTTAATGGTTTTTCACGAAGATAACATGGATACTGCACAGGCTTGAAAGACAGACTGTTATAAACACCTCCTCGAAGATTGTGAAGACACAAGCTGGAAAACAGAGGATTATCAAATCGAAGTTGTATGTACATTCATTGGAAATATTGTGAGGTGATGTTTGATGT
>NC_142946.1:8885707-8888207 GCF_046866305.1 Octopus bimaculoides
TTAGAACCAAATGACCTTTTCACGGTCAATAAACTGACGGATATATAATAAAACTCGATTCCGTGTTCAAACGCCATATTATATTGATTACTGGTCACTTTGAACCAGTAACACTCGACGTACGTATTATTGCTCTACAGGTCATTAAATCATTCATCAATGGAATTTAATATTCCATATTTATTCATTTATTTATTTGTTCATTTATTATTTATTTAACTGGTTATTTATTTACTTGTTTATCTTCTTCTGTATTATTTTATGTATTAGTAGTATACTTTAGTGTACCTGCGGTCTTTTTTTATGGCACCTGTGCGTGTGCGTCTGTGTGTATGTGCATACACACACGCACGCACACACACACACACACGCACGCACACACACACACGCACGCACACACACACACACACACACACGCACGCACACACACACATATATACACACACATCTAATTAGCTTAACTCCAAAAGTTTTTGTTATTCTATCTCTGTTTATTTCATCGTGTTCTTTTCTGCTGAAGAGCGTAGGCTCGAAACTTAGAAGACTCTCTCACTTTCCCGAACGTCAAAATCATACACATGCTTGTTGTTTATACACCTGACTTCGTCTTTTGTTTTTCTGATATACCGCTAAGCATTTCGCCCGGCGTGCTAACGTTTCTTATTTCTTTGTTACCCACAAGGGGTTAAACATAGAGGAGACAAACAAGGACAGACAAAGGGATTAAGCCGATTACATCGACCCCTGTGCGTAATTGGTGCATAATTTATTGACCCCGAAAGGATGAAAGGCAAAGTCGACCTCGGCGGAATTTGAACTCAGAACGTAGCGGCAGACGTAATACCGCTAAGCATTCCGCCCGGCGTGCTAACGTTTCTGCCAGCTCGCCGCCTTAGATAAACAGAAATATTAAAACGAGAAAGATTAAGGCGAGCTGGCAGATTCGTTAGCACGCCAGGCGAAATGCTTAGCGGTATTTCGTCTGTCTTTACGTTCTGAGATCAAATTCCGCCTACGTCGACTTTGCTTTTCACCCTTTCGGTGTTGTTAATATAAGTACGAGTCAAGCAGTAGGGTTGATATAAACTGCTTACCCACTGCCTTGAACTCGCTGGTCCTGTGCTAAAATTTGAAATCTACACATATAATGTAAACAGAGGGAGGTAGATATAAAGATATCAGAATATGATACTTAGATATAAAGATTAGATAGTTAAGGCAGATATATACACTTGCAGAAGCCTTAGAGACATATAGACAGATGTTCATAATAGAAAGATAGCTATACAGATAGAAACACAAACACAGAGATACAGAGACAGAGAGGTAGTGAGAGAGATAGACAAACAGTTAACTAGAAAGTAAGAGCGAATGAAATAGGGAAAGCAATTAAACTGAAGGACTGTCAGTTAATAAATAATCGAGAGAATAAGAGATAAAGAGAGAGAGAGGGAAAATGGAAGTTGTGTGAAAAATTGACCGAGAGAAATTGAAATAGATAAGATAAAAGAGAAGCATCTGAGCGAATGGGAGAATGTGTAAAAGAAGGAGAGTAAGAGAAACAGAAAGAGAGAGATGGTGGGATGAAGTAAATCAATATTGTTAGAAGAGCGATGAGTGTTTTGAAATTGTGGGAGTGTATGAGATTTTGTCTCAGACTTCTGTTGCAGCTGTTTTTGTGAGTGACCTGATGAATACGAATATTGCCCAACTTCACTTCATATATATATATATATGCACGCGCGTGTGTCTGTGTGTATACATATGCAGACTACACAAGAAAAGGTAGAGACTCCGGGAAATAAAGAGATCGAGAGAGGGAGAGAGAGAGAGATAGGGTGAAGAAGTGAAGAAGAGATAGACAGAGAGAAGAGGAAAAAAGAAAGACACAAATAAATATTTTAAAATATAACAAACATACATACACACTTATGATATATGCTTATGTACATATGGGTTTCAAGTTTACACATTTCGCGCACGAATTTGAATTACAAAACCGTTACAAAAAATATTAAGAAAAAATAATATATCTTTTATCTCTTATCTTTTATCTTTTACTGGTTGCACGTAAAGGCTGCGGCCATGCTGGAGCAACACCTTTTAGTGTGGTTGGGTTTCCTTTTTGTACTGTTTCTTTTTTATTGGCGAAGCAGTTAGACGGAGCCTCTCTTCTTTGTACCTCCTGTCGCGATGCCGGTTCATCTGGTATTTTAGACAGAAATTCGTGCAGCTACCCTTTAAAGATATCCACATCTCGTAAATCTCTGGGGACGTTTGGCAGAATGTTGAATAGCTGTGGATCCTTGAAATCCAAACTGTTACATTAGTGAGTCCTTTTTGGAGAGAGCGAAGACGGATTCTTCATAATAATGCAGTGCCGGTCAGTTCATTGGTTGGTAAAGGTTTGAATTCCAAAATTAGGGGCTAATTCTTCCAAGATCTTCCATAGGTATATTACTGCATATCTTTCAAGCCTTTTTTCCATGGCTTAGATCTT
>NC_142946.1:8895707-8898207 GCF_046866305.1 Octopus bimaculoides
TCTGAGATTTGTTAGTTCGATCCGGAGGCAAGAAAGCGAAGTCGATGTTATTGAAGTGTCATCGGTCTTGGAGATTATTCCAAGGTTTTTCAATTTGATGAAATGAGAATATTCTGAAATGATTCCAATGCAAGTGAATATCTGCTGTGTTTTTGGTAAATGGAAGAAGTTTGAATAAATCGCATACAAACGCATACATACATTTATCTCTTTCTCTCTCCCTCACTTTCTCTCTCTCCCCCTCTCTCTCTCTACATACATACACTCGCACACACACAGGCACACTCACACACATGTAAATATATAAATATATTGAAACATATGATGACTTTATACACAAGTAAGCATATATATATTTATAGATATATATGTATATATATATGTGTGTGTGTGTGTATACACGTAAGTGCATCTATATGTGTGTGTGTGTACATTTGCGTGTGTGTATATACATACATATATACAGTTTATATGTATATATACACACATATAGTTATGTATATACATACATGCACACACACACACACACACACACACACACATATATATATATATATATATACACACATATATATAGATTTGTATATATATATATATATATATATATATATATATATATATATACACATTTATATATATCGTCATGTTGCTTAGACTCAAGTAATTCTTAACTATCCAGAGCTTTTAATTTATTTATTTATCCTATCATAGAGTATTTAAGAATATTAGACACTGGGTTAAAGGTGCCTGAATATTAAGTTCACCTGGCAGTCGTGGTTTCGATTCCAGTCATACACTGATTACATATTCTCGTCTTGGCCTCCCTACATTTCCGGGTCCTGTACACAAGGTACACTCACACACATACACTACAAATTTTCAGGCCTTTTACCAACAGCAAAAGGTTTCTTACGCTGCCTGAAACCCAAAATGTTGGATTGAATTTTGTTTGTTTTGTGTGTGTGTGTGTGTGTGTGTGTGTGTGTGTGTGTGTGTATTTGCGTTTTGTACGAAACGTTATGGTGATAAAAGCCAAGAGCAAAACGTGGCGGGCGTGCCATGGTTTGCTAATGATAATTCCTCCTTTCCAAAAGAGACCCCGACCCAAAACAAACGAGTATTTCGTCGTCCAATAGGTCCTTCCTTTGTATAAGACAACAGAGTGAGTTTTAGGGGTGATTTGCCTGTCATTTCATGCTGGTTAAATCAATATATGCTGCCTCCATCATCAAATCGAATTTAATATATTTGAAATTTGGCGACAATTACTATTTTTGCTGTAGCTTTTTAGTTGTTTGGCTTCAAGTGAGGCTTGAAGTGGGATAACTAGAAGACAGTATATGAGAGTGTATTTGCTGTACCAGTGCTAAGCTAACATTTGGGACATTTGCGGTAGGAGCATAGCAGAAGCCACTTTCATAGATATCAAAATCTGCATTATTCCGAAATGTGCTTGCACGCACAAAAAGACAAAAGTGATATTAGGAAGTATTATCTAAGATAAAGAAACAAATCAGAAACGAAACCCGGTGAAACAGTTCATGAGTGTGGCACATCACTCATATAGAATCGGTTAAACAACGGGGGAAAATGCTTATATGAACCAGGTGCTCAAACATGAATGAAGAAAAACAGTATTGTCCGGATCGGTGAGGTTGTTCTTCAGGCGTACACAAGACCCGATGTCCTCCAATGTGACAGGAGAATGGCTTGACTAGCAAACCTCAACAAAGACATGAAAATGGTGAACATTTTTAAAATTCTAATAATGATCTCAAATTTTGGCAGACGGCCAGGTATTTCGGGGGGAAGGGGTGAGTCGATTATATTGACTCCAGTGTTAAACTGGTACTTATTTTATAGACAACGAAAGAATAAATAGCAACGGCAACCTCGGCGGAATTTGACCTCAGAAGGTAAAGACGCTAAGCCTTACGCAGTAACGATTTTGCCAGCTCGCTGCGTTGATATTAATTCTAATATTAACATAACGAGGAGCCTCTGATGGGAATGTGAAGGTTACACATTCACAGTCTAAGTTCAGTAGATGACCACATAATACTGATTAACCAAAAGAGATCGTAAATAAAGTCGTACGAAATAGCGTTGAATCAATATATTAGCGTAAAGTCATATTGAACACGTGTCTGTACGTTCGTACGCGAGAAAGACTTCCGCTACGGAAATAGTCTCGGAGGATGACATATTTGGACTGTGTGATGACACATTTTGACTATGAACGACGTCATTAGATCGTATGACTCATGGATTTCTGCGTTCTTTCACGTCGTCAGCTACAAATAACAAATCTCTTTTTCACAGTCCAATAAGAGCGAATTCATGCTTATGCAGTACATTTGTTGATGCACATAATGCATGGTCAAACAAAAACTAAATAAATAAAGTCACACGTAGCAGATATGAATAAAACACTTGCTTAGCGTCTATCCAATACCTTATTGGTCTTCCTGACACCAATACCTTTTGTACCCTTGATATA
>NC_142946.1:8913207-8930707 GCF_046866305.1 Octopus bimaculoides
ATAATATATATATTTACATCCGGGGGAGGAGGTAGTTATGAAAAGAAACGCATATGCAAATAAATACATCCATAAACGCATGCGTACAAGAGCGTATTCACACACACACACACAAACACACAAACACACACACACACACACACACACACACACACAGATAGCAAAAGAAAGAGACGAAAGTTCTGATGGGTTTTATGAACAAAATGAATTGTTTGGGAAAGAGCTAACAGCCAAAGTGTATAATAGGAGATGTCTGTATCTAAGTTATAAATAACTATATAAAGCTTACCCCAACCCCGGCTATATTCACGTAATTTGGCGTACAATTATGTACGCAAATAATTGTAAGCATATCAATGCATTGTAGCTGGTTCTATATCAATAAAATGGGCAACTAATATATACATATAATGTATTCATATATCTGCGCTTATATAATGATTCAGATAACATATATAAGTATATTCATATGTATATATATATATATATATATATATATATATATATATATATAGACGTATGTATAAAAGGCATTGTTGTTTGGGCATAATCCTCTTCCAGTACACAATACGTATTTATTTATGTTGATCATCTAGTGATTATTTCTATATTTTTATGGATACAATTGTTTCTCTCTCTCACACCCTCTCTTTCTCTCTCTGACTCTGTATATACATAAAAATATATATTTAGAAGTAGATAGATATATATCGATATAAATAGATAGGTAGATATAGATAAACATATATATGTATATGTATAGACATATGCATTTGTGTATGTATATATATATATATATATATATATATATATATATATATGTGGGCGTTAGTGTGTATTCACAAAAAGATATAGTATGCAGATATCACAAATAATTCTTTAGGAATACACGTAATCTTTTATACGAATATAAAAGTGAAGGGCATTGCCCAAGCCCTAAACACTTACATATACACCAATATACATATATAAATACATATATATACATATATACATACTGATATATATATATATATATATATATATATATATATATATATATATATATATATATATATATATATATATATATATATATATATATATATATGTATGAATATATATACGATACAATATACACATATAAATCTATACGTCCATCTATACACAAAATACAATATACATGTACACATTCATCTATCCAACCATACACACATACATACGTACATACATTCATGTATACACATAGAAACATACATACACGCATAGGCACATACATACATCCATTAACATGTATACGTACATACACACACACACACACACCCACACACACAAATATATATATATATATATATATATATATATATATATATATATATATATATATATATATATATATATATATACATACACACATGCATACATGCATACGTACATACACATACATACATACCACTTTCATACACACATAGACACATACATACATCCATACTCATTTGTATACATATACACACATATACATACATACACACATACCTACATACATACATGCATACATACATGCATACATACACCCATACATACATACATCCACCCAAACATACACCCGTACATACATTCATACAGACATCCACCCATACATACACCCATACATACATACATACATACATACATACATACATACATACATACATACATACATACATAAAAGCCTGCATGCACATATACGTCCGTACACATACTTACATGCATACGCATACATCCATACACACATATATTATCCTGTAATGTTGTCTCGGCACAATGCCAAGCTCTGGTTCCTAACATGACATTACATCTTAATACCAGATTCTTCACAACAATAAAAGACATTCATACAATACGGCATTGTTCCTTCAAACGATAGTTGAGGGCCGGCTTTTTCTCTTATTCTACAATTTCCCCATTTTCTCCGCCGTCGTTCTTTGTTCATTCATTGGTTTATTTATTCATTCATTCGCTCCTTCCTTCCTTCATTCTATCATTCGGTCATCTGTACATCCACCCACATACATACATACACTGTCTCAGCACATATACACGCAGATATATACCCGTATTGTTGTTGTTGTTGTTGTTGTTGTTGTTGTTGTTGTTGTTGTTCTTCTTCTTCTTCTTCTTCTTCTTCTTCTTCTTCTTCTTCTTCTTCTTCTTCTTCTTCTTCTTCTTCTTCTTCTTCTTCTTCTTCTTCTTCTTCTTCTTCTTCTTCTTCATGTCTGTTTTCGTATGGACCCCTCATCCGTCACTTTAGTTGCAAGTAAAAGAAATCCCCCTCGATTTTCTCCTTCTCTTTTCGTCTTTATTATTATTATTATTATTATTATTATTATTATTATTATTATTATTATTATTATTATTATTATTATTATTATTATATTGTTATTATTCTAGGTGCCGACGAAAACGAGCTGGCTATATTGCACCGGAAAATCTTCCGGTCGGGAACTGTCATGGATAATTTCCAGATGTCCTTGGCCTGGCAGTTCTACTGGTGTGGATTGGGGCCGCTCCGGTTCATTATAAACTCTACAGGCACGGACATGCTGTCTGGTGGACTTGCCCAAGATGCGCGCAGAGTGACGGAACCGTCCTGCACGCACTCGTTCAGTGTCCGAGGATTGCTGGCATGTGGGGTTATGTCGAACAGTTGCTCTCACGTGTTGGACGTTATCCATCTATCGGTCAAGTCCATAGTAATGATTGCCCCGCTGCCCTTCTTTAATCGGGCAGGTAAGGCAGTTTTCCTTTGCCTGGTGTTTGTGACGAAATAGGTTGCATGGTGGACGAGAGTGAAAGATATCAGGACAGATGCATTCCTCTTTGGTAGGGGTCTCATTGACTTTTTCAAGTTTCACTTGAAAACGAACTTGATGGTGAAGTCGGAAGTGCTGTCCTCGACTGAGTTTATTGAAAGGTGGAGACAAGTTTCGAAATTGGTAAGTGGATGGTACCTCCTTAAGTATAGGCCTGTGAGTCAGATTCTCATTTTGTATATATTTTTTCTTATTGTTTTCTGATTTATCCTTATTGTTGTATTATACACTCTTTACGCCATTTTGTTATTTTTTAACAAATCAATATTATAAGAGTCCTTGACACGTGTTCTTTTTACGAATGTTTCCTGGTTTCTCTTGCTATTGGAATGTGGAAAGAGAAAAGAGCTGAGATAGGTGGAAAATAGAGAAAGAATTATAAAGTGAGGTAGATTAGATAAATAGATAAGAGATAGATAGAGTGAAAGAGAGAAAGGGGTGGAGAGTGGAAGAGAGAGAGGTGGTTAGTAGTCATTAGCTAGCGAGAGGGCAAGCAGGTGAGCAGTCAGTGAAATGTATAATGTAAGAGAAAATGCGAGAGAGGACAAATATTCAAATAAATCATAAAGAATTTAGGACTGTAATATATGTTTATAGAATGAGAAAATAGAGGGAAAAATTAACTCTGATATACGATATAAAAGAAATTGTTGAGTTCTAACATCGTGGTGGTTAGTCTTCTGCTACAAATCATACTGTTTCGAGTATTAAAACATTCTTCAGGGATGGAAAAAGACAAATATCTCACTACAAGAGAGTCATTCAAAACATTCCTAAACGAAGAAATATATTGGATGAAATTTTCTTGCAAAGTGAAAAAAAGTACTCCGAAGGGCTCTTCAAGAAATTAACATACTAGGGACATACTTACTCGGTACTCGGTACTCGGTACTCCATTACTTACTTTGACTCCATTACGGATTACCTATATTGGATAGAATTATGGATAGAGAATGTAACTGTCAACGAAATACCGAAAACATATTTATTCCATTCACATTACAGAAATCACATGGTGACCCCCACTAGCAAACAAAGAATTTCTGCTATGTTGGAAACTACCATACTGAACATCCTAACTTTGTAAGAGGGATAATGCTTGGGAAATGTGTCACGAGTGTGCCGACTTCAAAAACGGTGAAATGCTTTCAGTATTATCGTTTGAATGCAGTTATCTTGTTACAAACAAAAAGATAAGCTCCGAATGTATAAAGGAATAAAGAAAGGGCTTGAAAAGATTTCTGAAATAGGTTGTTGATAGAAGAATATGCCCTCTCTGGCGTAACAAGTTATGGAGTTTGGGAATAGAGAAGTTTGAGATGATAATATAATAGCTAAGGCCAGTGTGTGGCACGTTAATAATATATTTGATGGTGTAATGTTTACAGATCCATATCCAATAGTGAATAACTAATAAATTGAAGAAAATCCTGCGAGAAACCTATCTCAATAGAAAAATGCAGATAGATCCATCAAATTGATCATGGCTTTTTGAAAGAGACACACGTAAAAAGATTGAACGATGTAATTCACGAACTCACATATAAACTGCAAAGTAAGAAATACATTGAGTTTCATAAGCAAGACACCAACCAAGAAGGTCTGTGTGCAAATATCATCTACATATTGTTTATCGTTATATATATATATATATATATATATATATATATATATATATATACCAGAGTAAGCGCATAAATGTAAAACAAGGTGGGGAAAAATAGTACTCGAATACCGGAGGTAGAGTAATATGCTTTATTATTAAAGCGGCAAAAACATCACAAAATATCACAAAAAACTGCTACTTAGAGTTTCATGTTCCCGTTCGTCGGACATTCGTGATTCTTAATCACGAATGTCCGACGAATGGGAACATGAAACTCTAAGTAGCCGTTTTTTTGGTGATAATTTTGTCATCATGTGTTTTTGAAGATTTAATGATAAAGTGTATGTATTTCTGAATTCTTTTCCGATGTTTCACTCCTTATTACTCTTTCGCTAATTAGTTTTTTTTTGTTCTGATCTCTGTTATAAAACTCTAGGTCACGTGTTCTTTTTTTGTGTTTGTTGGATCCTCTTTTTCGATCATGCAATAAGAATGTGAAAGGGAAAAGCAGCGGCTATACTAAGATACATGGAAGAAAGGGAAGTAAAGTGCTATAAACAGAAGTGGGTTAAATAATTAAATAAATATATAAATAAACGAATAATTAGGAAAGAGAGAGAGAGAGAGAGAGAGAGAGAGAGAGAGAGAGAGAGAGAGAGAGAGAGAGAGAGAGAGAGAGAGAGAGAGTGAGAGGAAAGATAGCGTGAGTGAGAACATCAAATTGCCAGCAATCAGTATCAACCTAAACAGGTAAACAGGCGAGCTGACAGTGAAATGTAGGTATGGAAGGAAGATAGAGTGTACATTATATTTAAAAGCATAGAATGGTTTGCCCTCGATATTAGTAGTTCCAGAATCACTGAATGCTATAGGTGAATGCTTTGGACAATTGGTTCACTTAAGGTGGTTTCTCTTTCCACAATTCCTTTTAAACCGAATCAGTCACCACTTCGAGGGAAATAAGTGCATGAGTCAGCCATATTTGATACAAGTGAACCCAACCACGTCATTTTTCATTGATTGATCCGGAACATGGAGTGAGCGTTCTATAGTCCATATTTATATATATATATATATAGCAAACAAAAAGCCGAAAGAAACGGACGAATGACGTTAAGAAGAACATCCGAAACCCTTACGAATCTGTAATTCCAACTGTCCGGCTAAAGCCAAAACATTGATCTTCTCTACAGACGCAGATGTCTCTCTATTACTTTCTCTCTCTAGATCAAACACACACACACACACACACACACACACACACACACACACACACACACACACACACACACACACACACACACACACACAGACACACACACACACACACACACACACACACACACACACACACACATACACACACACACACTTCTGGTTCCCTTCCTCTAGCTCTCAATCACTGTAGATTATATCAGAAATTAAAAAAAAGTCTGGTATTGTCGTATGCACTGATCCTATCTGAGAACTGAGTTAGCGAATGTATGTATTGAACAAAATTAGTTACTGTTCTATTGGAATATTCCCCAAAGAACTTCCCTTGAGATTAAAAAATGAAACACATTCATACACTGACTTTCACACACAACCACAGATACACAAACACACACGCACACGCACACACATATACAGAGAGAGAGAGAGAGAGAGAGAGAGAGAGAAAGAGAGAGAGAGAGAGAGAGAAGAAGAAAAAGAGAACGAGAGAATGGGGAGAAAGATAGATAGATAAGATTATATATATATATATATATATATATATAAACATAACTATATGAACATAAACGTACATAAATATTTGTAAATATATATATATATATATATATATATATATATATATATATATATATATATATATATATATATATATATATATATATATATATGTACAGTAAAATACAGAGACACACATATATAATGTAGGCATACATATGCGCCCTTGTACACTGTAGATCGACATATATATATATATATATATATATATATATATATATATATATATATATATATATATATATATATATATATATATACATATATATATATATATATATATATGTATATGTATATGTATATACACGCACATACTTGCATATTTATATATCAATCTTTTTTTTTTCACGGTAAGTATACTCAAAAGTTAGAAATAAATTTCGGGTGAAAATGATTTCTAAATATCCATAATAGAATTTTAATCAAACTGCTTCGGTTGTCAGTTAGAGAAGAATGGTAATTGACAATTCAATAATGGATTTGAAGTATTTTCGTCAACACACTGTTCATTATTAAAGTTCTGCCTCTCAGCTGCTACTAACAGCAATGGCCATCATGGAGGCACATAGACGCACGCAAACTCCATCACACACACACGTAAATACGCACAGACACACGTATTTGAAAATGTATAGTGTGTGTGTGTATGTGTGTGTGTGAGTATGTGTGTGTGTATTTCTGTGTATGTGCGTGTTTGTATGCCTGTGTGTGTCTGTGTGTTTATGTGAGAGCACTGGATCCTGTGTGTGTATTTTCATTAAGTATGTATGAATATACGTATGTATGTATGTATGTATGTATGTATGTATTTTCATAAGTTTTACATGCATTGCTGTCTATTTTAACCTTGCTCGGAGTCTTTATGTCTAAATTCAGCCGTGTGTGTGTGTGTGTATGTGTGTTGTCATTTATATTATATTATATTTCTTTACACACATACACAAACACGCGCACACAAATACTCATATAAGAAAAAAAGAGATGACAAAGGAATAAACGATTATCTTATGAACTTCAGTAGCTTACAGCTGTTTCCGCTATCAGATGCAACAAACTCATAGGTGGGTGCTTGACTAATATTTCAATCAGAGGACTACGCATGAGATCTAGACCAGAACGCAAAGCATCCAGACAGATGATGCAAAGAAAACAAGAACAGGTCATTCGGAGTTTTCTTTCCTCAGTCGAGATCCAGATTATCCTTGCAATTTCGGCTGGCCATTCTCGATATTGCTCCAATCTGTATCCCGAATGAGGAAAGAAAACTCCGAATGACCTGTCCGTGTTTCCTTTGTATAGTCTATCTGGGTGTTTTGTCTCTTTCGTGTATCACCTAACTGTCTGGATGTTTTGCGCTCTTGTCCCATTCTGTATTATATATATATATATATATATATATATATATATATATATATATATATATATGGGAGAATGTACGAAAAAACAACAACAGACGAGGACAGGTGGTGTAAATAACAAAAGGATGTATTAGTATGACGCTCAGGAATACGGAAAGTCTTTCACGTTTCGAGCTACGCTCTTCTACAGAAAGAATACGGAGACAAGGAGAAAAACACGGAGAAAAAAAATTGAATAGTGTTCAGTCAACGGTCAATCATAATAATGGCTAATAATGACTGACCGGAAGTTAGAAATTCTTTTTTCAGGAGAGCTAAGAAAAGGGGGAGATAACAAACGGTGATCGAAGAACGAGGGGCTGTGTGTGATATATATATATATATATATATATATATATATATATATATATATATAGCGGCGTACGTACACCTTGTCTCTTATATGTAAGTATATATTTTACTAAATCTTGTATGACGCGATTTCTGTCTATCAGCCCCTTCACCCTTATTCGTTCAGTCCACTGTTCGTTGTTTCGTTCCCCCTCGCTCACATTTCCTTGCCTTCTCTTCTTGCTTACTTTTCCTTCACTTTTCACTTTACTGTGTCCCTGTCATTTTTTCTCGCCCCTCCTTAATTCTTTTGTCCCTCTGCCTCTACCTCTCTATCTTTTCTTCCCACGTGACCGGTGTTCGGCCAAGCCTGATCTTTCTTTCTTGGCCGGCCGTTGTGCATGCAACATCCTTATTCCTCCCTGTGCCTGTGAAATCTTGTATCCCTGCCGTAAGGCCTTATTTCCATACACGCCTGCTTAATTTAATTCGTCCTTAGTCGAAAGACATTTGTTGTTTTGTCTTGTTCTTATTCTTACTGTATTTGGTTAACATTGTTCGTTTTTTTCCGTCCTTGTTTTTGTATACATTCGCTGCTTTCTTCCACGGAATCTAATGCTCTTAGCTTAGTTTTTTGGGGGCTGGCCAGATTGGAGCAAATATCATGGCGATTCAAACACATACACACACGTACACACTCAAACACACACACACACGTACACACTCGACCACACACACACACACACGCACTCACACTCAGACGCATATACACACACTACACACTCAAACACACACACACACACACACACTCAGACACATACACGTACACATTCAACTACACACACACACGCACTCTCACACTCATACACATATACACACGTACACACCCAAACACACACACACACACACACAGGCACATACACACACACATCATCATCAACATAGTTCGTCTGTCATTGACGACAATGACGAAGGCCATTAGCAGTATTATGTTTGACCGCCATCTTCGAAGCCATATATATATATGCACGTGTCTATATTTATATGTAAATGCATCAATATAGGCTTCTAAATATATTGTGTATGAAAGTGTGTGTGTATGCGTGCGTGCATGATGTGTGTGTGCATGATGTGTGTGTGTGCGTGTGTGTATGCAGTACAATGATACTCTGTGTAATCCATGCTGCAATCCAACATGGAGTTCGAAGGTGAAGGCCAAACATCGAGCTCTGTGAATGAATCTGGAAAACGTCTGCATAAGCGTTAAATATACGATGGAAGCGCAAAATACATTATAGAGAACCACAGAGAAAGAACACGGTTTGGTAAATATGCCATTTGTTTCACGGTTCAGTGGTGGAAGACGTTTGGGAAAAGTTAAGCCACTGACCTTCTCCAACGAACCGTTAAGCTAATATTACATTTATCAAACTTGGCTCTTCCTGTGTTGTTCGTTACTATGTCTCTTATTCATAATATATATACGTGTGTGTGTGTGTGTGTGTGTGTGTATACATACACAAATATATACGTGAAATGCATATAGATTATATAATTATACATATATATACAATTATGTAGATAGATAAGAATGTATGGTTATATATATAGAAACATTGATACTATAAATATACATAAATATATTTTATAAAACGTATCGTTATATCTATATCTTTTGCTATATATATATATATATATATATATATATATATATATATATATATATATATATATATATATATATATACATATTATATATATACATATATATATATATATATATATATATATATATATATACATGTATATATATACACATATATATATACATATCTATAAGTATATATGTATGCATATAAATATATATATATGTGTGTATATATATATCTATGTATATATATGTATATATGTATACAGATATGCATATATATGTATATATGTATATACATATGTATATATATGTATATCTATGTATTTATGTATTTATATGTATATCAATGTATTTATGTATATATACATACATATATATATATATATACATATATATATATATATATATATATATATATATATATATATATATATATATATATATATATATATATATATATATATATATATATATATATGTATATATATATGTATATATACTTACTGACACATACACATGTGTACACGCACACACACTTGCACACACACACGCGCGTGCACGCACAAACGCGCAGATGCCTATTTGCATGTTTGTATGTGCGTGTACGCTCGTGTCTACGTGCTTATGCGCGTTTATAAAATACACACATTGAAGACGATACGCTAAGCTATGCTGACTTTCGCTTCTTCCTTCATAAAACGCTTTCTGCGAGTCTAGCTGAAGAACGAGAGAAAGAAAGAGACAGGGTGAAAGAGAGAGTGAGAAATTCACACAGAAAGAGAAAGAGAGAAACAGAGAGAAGAAAAATACGTGAAGCGCTAAGGAAAATGAACGAGAAAATGAGACAGACATATAAATGAAGTTAAAACAGTTATACTTACCTTACGAAGATTCTTACTTTCTTTCCTTCTTTCTTTCTTTCTTTCTTTCTTTTTTGTTCAGCTTATCTGGTGTCTGTTTCCTGTTTGTGTTGTCAGCTAGAGTGTTGTTAGCGATAGATGAATTAGCTTAATTTTCTGTTAATAAGTTAATTAAAGGCAGTTAATTCTGTCTATTGAAATAGAGACGGTGTGTCTTATCTTCAAGTTGGAGGCAAGTTTCATTACAAAGGTACACCAATGATTCGACCCTCCTCGTTTGAAATGAGACGATAATGGTGGCCCAAGGGAGCACATTTAAAGCACGGTTCGTTGAATCAGATGTGCTCATTATGTACCGTATTTAATAGGAATTTTGTCGTTGCGTTCTGGTGTTCCGTATACGGGCGTCTTCTTTGAGTGTGTACGTGTTAGCGCATGTAAGTTTGTGTGTGTGTGTGTGTGAGAGAGAGAGAGAGAGTCAGTGTGTGTCGGTGAGTCTGTGTCTGTGTCTGTGTGTCTATGAGCGTTGGCGGGTAAGGAGAAAGAGTGTGAAGTATAGAGTAGGAGAGACGAGGACAGGGGGGGGGGTCTGTGGTGGGTCGTAATATAGAAATATGCGTGTTTAATCCTATTAATATATAGATATATATATATGTATATATATATATATATATATATATATATATATATATATATATATATATATATGAATATATATGTATATATATATATATATCTATATATATATATATATATATATATATATGTGTGTATATATAAGTATATATGTATGTATATAGGTATATATATGTATACATGTATATATGCATACATGTATATATATATGTTTACATATATACATATATATATATATATATATATATATATATATATACGCAGACATGCGCCCAATATGCATATACATACATATATACATATATGAATATATGCATATTCAAAAAGGATATGTATAATGTGCGTATGTCTTCGTGTATATTTATATATATTAATATATATATATATATATATATATATATATATATATATATATATATATATATATATATATATATATATATATATGTATGTATGTATACGAGGGGTGTATGGAAAGTTTTGAGCCTTCAAGGCCTTCGAGCCATGGGTCTTGTACTTTCATCGGAAGTCTTGCTCCAGGCTTTGTTTTCTTGAGGCTCAAGATTTTTCGTACACCCCTCGTATATAATATAGAACAGAGCTAATAGTGAGGGTTATTAATCCAGGTAAAGTACATCACAAGCCCTCTGTTGGCACACGAGGCTCGTAATATTGCTTCAATTAGTGAAGAACTACAAGTATTCCTATGGCAGGCTCCAAGGTGATGGATCATTACATATCACACAGACAGACAGACACACAAACACACACATACAAACACACACGTACATATGTGTACGAATATATATATACATACATACATATATATATATATATATATATATATATATATATATATATATATATATTTATATATATATATATATATATATATATATATATATATATATATATATATATATATATATATAGATGCATATATGTGTGTATATGTGTGTGCCTATTTGTATGTGTATATGCATATACTTTTTTTATGTTCTCGCCCTGTTTATTTATGTTCCTTACTGTCGAAGAGCGTAGGCTCGAAACGTAAAAGACTTTCTCACTTCCCGACCGTTAAACTAATACATCTGTTTGTTGTTTACACACCCGACTTCGTCTTTTGTTTATATATATATAAAGATATATATGGAGGCTCAGTAGCACGCTGGCTCGGGCGGTGGACTCGCGAGCGAAAGCACTTAAAGCTTCACGAGGCTCCGGCAGGGTGGGGTGGTGTAGTGTGTGTGTGTGTGTGTGTGTGTGTGTGTGTGTGTGTACATATGTACATATATATGTATGTGTATATAAGAGTGTGTGCGGGATTGTGTTTGTGCATATTTGCGTCAGCATACGCACAAACACACACACAAACATGTCTATGTATCGAGAGAGAGAGAGAGAGAGAGAGAGAGAGAGAGAGAAAGAGAAAGAGAGAGAGATAGAGAGAAAGAGATAGAGAGATAGAGAGGGGGGGAGAGAAACAGACAAACAGAGAGATAGACTTCTATGTCAGCAGTATTCTTAAAAACAGCGATTCTACGCGTATGTATAAACATGCATCTACGTGTCTCTGTATATACGTATGTACGTACATGAGTAAATTTATGTTGCTATGAAAGAGCATGTACGTACGAATGTCTGTATATGTATATATGTATGTATGTATGTATGTATGTATCTATCTATCTATCTATCTATCAATCTATCTATTTATCTATCTATCTATCTATCTATCTATCTATCTATCTATCTATCTATCTATCTATTTATTTATCTATCATTTTATCTCTCTCTCTCTCTCTCTCTCTCTCTCTCTCTCTGTCTATCTATCTATCTATCTATCTATCTATCTATCTATCTATCTATCATTTTATGTATTTATCTATCACTTTCTCATATATATATATATACGAATAATATATATATATATTTGTGTGTGTGTACATATATATGCTTAAATACATATATCTATACCTGAATACCTGAATACACACACACACACATACACACATACTCACACACAAACACACACACACACATATATGCTTCCTTTTAAAAGTTAATGCTTATAATTTTTCCAATAAAATACCAGTCATGTACATCATAGTCCATAAAATGGTGTGATTCTAAACAATTTCGAGATATATTAAACATAGAATTACCTATTTAATGCATTTAAACGGTTAAATAAATGATATTTATTTTTCGTAACGAAACATATGGTAACGCTGTAATCAGAGAATCAAACGTGACATGGCGAGGGTTTGGATGCTTAAAAATTGAATGGAGGGAAAATATTTTAAATTGTTACTTGGTCTTCCCACTAGTTTCAATAATTTGTATATTGATGTGTATGCGAGTGTGCGCGTGTATATGTGTGTGTGTGTTTGTGTGTGTGTGTGTGTGGGTGTGAGCGTATATATGTACGTGCATATATATATATATATATATATATATATATATATATGTATATACCAGTGTGCGTGTGTGTGTGTTTCGTTATGTTTGCAAAGAATATATATATATATATATATATATATATATATAAATATATTATATATATTATATATTATATATAGTATATAATATAAATATTCATGTTTATGTGTATGTATCTCTCTCTATCTCTCTATGTCTCCTTTTTCCTCTATCTATTTATATGAATATATACATATATATATATATATATATATACTCACGCACACACACACACACACACACACACACAGATATATGTATTACGTATGCGTATATTTATATATATATACATATATATATACATATATATATATGTAAATATGTATATGTATATATATATATATATATATATATATATATATATATATATATATATATATACACACACAAACATACGAACACACAAACACAAACGCACGCGTGCGTGCATATATATATATATATATATATATATATATATATATATATATATATAAAGCTGTACTATATGTGAATTTTACACTGGAAACAATATTAAACACTAAAATATGTTCCCATATACATTCACACATTCACACACACATTGATAGGCAGATATGTACATATGCACCAACACATATACACGCACTCCGTTGCGCGCATGCACACACTCACACATAATATTTGGCAGGAAATTTTCTTTTTCAATCCCAATTATGTAGTGAATCCATTTCGGCATTTCGCATCATTGCATGCCAGTATAATCACGTTTCAACATAAAGCATACATACATAAATTCATGCATAAAAACCGTACATACACACATACATACATGCATACATACATACCTACATACATACATACATACATACATACATACATACATACATGCATACATTAGGCTTCTCAAAACCAGAAAGGAGAAAACTAATTCGAAGACTATAGATCCAATCCATCACTGGAACTGTAAAAATCTAGAAGTTTATCATTTAGATATATGCGTGCATTTCTAAATATGCAGCTATATGCATGGGAATACATACATAAAGCAAAACATACAAATCTTCCCATATACATGAATACATATAAACATGCATGCATTCATACATGCATACATACATGAAAAGTGAAGTGAGCAACATTGTACGATTTAGCAGTGAACTCCTCAAGAAACACTCTCTACCTGATGATCTCCCATACAGCCCCGAAACAGCTAGGATATCTTACTTCACAGAAGATCTGGAGGGAAAGCACTCAGCATACAAGAAAAAAAAGACCACGCATGGGATCGTTGTCCGGAAGCGTGAAGAAGACAGTAGAATTGACACGAAGCAGAGCCAACTGCTTCGAAAGCTCCAGTTTCTATATCCAGTTTATGAATTCATATTCATACCATCAATAATTGCTGTATTATGCTTTGTTAGTAAATGCTTAAAGGAGAATCTGGATAAACTGGGATTTTCAGAAAGAAAAATTGACCAGCTGATACGTACATTACAAGTGCAATCTGTAAGTGGAACAGTAAAAATATGCAAGACTTTTCTTAAGTTGCAAATGTGAATTTGTCTTTGTTAACTACATCCTAAAGATGAAGCCTTGTATCTTTGTTGGAAACCGGCTCCCTCTTCAATGGAAGATTTATAATAATCAAAAAATAGAAGCGACATACATACATACTTGCAAACAAACAAAAATGCTCTGTTTTGGTGTTGAAATGCCAATGAAGGAGCCTTGGATCTAGGTTAGAACCCGGCTCTTTCGCTATTAGCTAGAAATCTTGAAATAAAACTGAAGAATGACACACACTGAATCCACTCACAAGGCTTTGTTTAGCTCGGTTGCTACGTAGTGTGACTGAACCTAGACCTATGTGGTTAGGAAGCAAGCTACTTACCATATAACCACTCCTGCGCCTATATATATATATATATATATATATATATATATATATATATATATATATATATATATATATATATATATCGCATACATATACACACATATCATATGTAGTAACGTCAGTTTTACCTTTTATTCTGCATACTAAGCACAATCAAAATGTCTCAGCAAATATAGGCTCTCATGGTGTTATTGTAAAACTACCGAGAGGTACAATTAAACACACACATACACACACTCTCTCTCTCTCACACACACATGCGTGCACACACATAGACAAACATGACACAAAAGCAAGGCAAAGATACCGGAACACATATACACATGTATGTATTAATTGCTATTTCCAGTTTATTGTGTTTACGTGAGATATTTTAAATATTAATTATGTCTGGTGTGTGTGTGTGTGTGTGTGTGTGTGTGTGTGTGTGTGAGAGAGAGAGGGAGAGAGAGAGTTTGAGTGTGTGTGTGTTTGAGTGTGTGTGTGTGTGTGTGTTTGCGTATATCCTTAGATTCAACGCATGTCGATACATAATTAGAAGCATTATCTTCCTTTACAAAACCAACAATTTTAAAAATCTAAACTAGTACACACGCAAATATACACGCATATGCATATATATATATACATACATACATACATACACACACACACACACACATATATATATATATATACATACAAACATACATATATCCATACATATATATATATGTATATATATATATATATATATATATATATATATATATATACACACACATACATATATACATACATATATGCATACATTCATAAATACATACAAGTACTCTGATACAAATATAGACATATATATGTATGTGTATATATATATATATATATATATATATATATATATATATATCTATATATATATACATATATAAATGTATATATATATATATACATACATATATAAATGTATGTATATATATATTTATATATATCGATATACATATATATTTATATATACATGCATATACATACATACATACACATATTTATATATATTCTATATATATATATATATATATATATATATATATATATATATATATGTATGTGTGTGTGTGTATATGTGTGTATATATGTTGCATGTATTTAAATGTGAGTGTATATTTTGTATATACATACATGATAAATGTGCATACTTGCACATGCATGTCTACATGTTGCATTGTGCATTGTGTTCTAAGGACACAATTAAAACGTCATTACCTATATTGGCATACACAGCAGTGTTACCTAAGCACCTGCATTGTGTTTGTGAGTATATATCTGTTAGAATATATATATATATATATATATATATATATATATATATATATATATATATATATATATATATATATATATATATATATATATATATATATATATATATATATATATATATATATATATATATATATATATATATATATATATATATATATATATATATATATATATATATATATATATATATATATATATATATATATATATAGACGTAGGAGTGGCAGTGTGGTAAGTAGCTTGCTTACGAACGACATGGTTCCGGGTTCAGTCCCATTGCGTAGCACCTTGGGCAAGTGTCTTCTACTATAACCTCGGGCCGACCAAAGCCTTGTGAGTGGATTTGGTAGAAGGAAACTGAAAGAAGCCCGTCATATATATGTATATGCATATGTATATATATATATATATATATATATATATATATATATATATATATATATATATATATATATATATATATATATATATATATATGTGTGTGTGTGTGTGTGTGTGTGTGTGTGTGTGTGTGTGTGTGTGTGTGTGTGTATGTTTGTGTGTCTGTGTTTGTCCCCCCGCCCAACATCGCTTGACAACCGATGCTGGTGTGTTTACGTCCCCGTAACTTAACGGTTCAGGAAAAGAATCCGATGGAATAAGTACTAGACTTACAAAGAATAAGTCCTGGGGTCGACCTGCTCGACAAAAAGGCGGTGCTCCATCATGACCACAGTCAAATGACTGAAACAAGAGTAAATGCGTATATATATGTGTGTGCTCTTCTTTGTGTGTTTACATACATCGATGTATATATAGAAGTGTGTGAATGTAAACACAC
>NC_142946.1:8935707-8938207 GCF_046866305.1 Octopus bimaculoides
GTTCGAAGATATAAAGGTTAAAGTTGTAGTTGAGAAAAAAGAAGTTAGCTGATATGGAACCAATGCGACAAGCATTCGCTAACTTCCGGAGACACTTTAAGGCTGTGCTGGAAGCTGAGACCGCTTATTTAGAGCTGTAGTGGTCGCTGTACCGAATACCTTTCTTTTTTTTTTTTTGAATTAGAGATTGGCGATTCTGTTACTTACACATTTCACGAGGTTTTCGAATTCTAGCTTAAAAGAAGAATTGATAGTACTAAGGTTTGTATTGATCTCCAGAAAATCGATTATTCTTAGTTTAGCACAAATAGTAATCCTTTGGACAGGGGATTAAGTCTCTCCATAAAATATTTTTATGCCTTATCTAACGTATGTCTATTAGCGTGGCTGGAGATGGCTAGCGGATGGTAGCTTTGCAGATCAAAGGTACTGAATGACAATCCTCTTTTTTAAGACATCTAAGATAGATAATCCAATGAACATTCAGATCGGAATATCCCGTCCACATATTAAAACTGTCCTCTGGATCTGACTGATTCTCCTCGATTAAATCCTTACCAAGGATTAAGATCTATCTGGCATGGAGTATAATCTCCAAGTCTTTGACAATCTACTCGAGTATACATCTTAGCAAAATCTAGCACCTTAGTGAGAAGATCTTTGGCTATCGGAGGTCAAAACCCGATGATGTCGACATGGGTAAACATAGCGCTGACTTTATTTCGTATCTCCTTGAACCAAAAGGTAACCAACTTTATTTACCAAGACTCATCTCACAGTTGGCTGTCTTCATTATCCTACAATTAACAATGGGTTAAAAATTATTTTATGGCCTTTATGGGTGATAAACGCCTAACGTGTTCGTTTTTCTATTCTGTCATGTTAGTCTAAACTTAGATTTATGCGGTGAGAGTCAATATTTATGATGATGGAATCACAACTCCTTGCAGAAGATTTATATTCGGCGATGTTGTTACTTAGAAACTGATCGTAGGAGGTAGGTTCTCCTTCTATCTTCTTAGCTTTGTCCGAGAATATCACGGTCTTATTAGACATTTTCACGTTTTTGATGTTAGCTATCAAATATACGTATATATATATATATATATATATATATATAAATATATATATATATATATATATATATATATATATATATATATATATATATATATATATGTATATATATATATGTATATATATATATATATATGTATATATATATATATATGTATATATATATATATATATATGCATACATATTTATAAGCATATATATATATATATATATATATATATATTTATATATATGTGTATATATGTGTTTATATATATATATATATATATATATATATATATATATATATATATATGTGTCTGTGTGTGTGTGTGTGTGTGTATATGTATATATATATATATATATATATATATATACATATGCACATATGCATATCTATAATTTTCCGGTTGTGCTTGTATATTTTTTCTTCTCGATCTTATTATCCGTAAATCTCATATTTTCATTTTATATACTACATTAATATGTTGAGCACAGCAGAACATAACAGACACACACACACACACACACACACACACACACACACACACACACACACACCTCATAAAAATTCCTTTGTTCCTTTTTATCATCTTTAGTAATTTTCGTTACTTTATTAACAGCTAGATATTTTCGGGGAGACACCCACACAAAGGCACACGCACGCACTTGCACACCCCCGCGCGCACACACACACACACACACACGCACACACACACACGCACACACACACACACACACACACACACACACACACACACACACACACACGCACACACACAGGGGCTTGCGCACACGTATGCACAAATATAAAAACCAAAATCACCATCATCATCATCATCGTCATCATCGTTATCATCATCATCATGGTCGTCATGGTCGTCGTTGTGATCATCATCATCATCATCATCATCATCATCATATTATTATTATTATTATTATTATTATTATTATTATCATTATTATTATTATTATCATCATCATCATTATTATTAGCGCCGTTTTACTAATTGTTGCTGCTACTAATACTATTATTAGTATTATTACTTTTATTACTATCATCATCATCATCGTCATCATCATCATCATCATCATCATCACCACTGTTTCCTTATCAGTCCTTTTAACATTGTAATCTAAGGTAACTCTTGGTGATTTCTAGTCTATTTCGGTTCGAGGGTATTGGCATGAGATATGCCATAAAAAGTGATCAGACATCGCTATTAATTCTTTATTCATCACTCTTGCTCAATCTCGTCTTCTTCCAACTTATAAACCGTCCTTCTCATCATCGATCATATTTCACCATCGCCCCCATAATCGATACCACCATCGCAATCGCCGTGGTTGTTGTCATCGTCACCTTCATCGCCGCCGCCACCTCCGCCACCGCCACCGTCGTCGTCATCGTCACCATCATCATCATCATTACCATCATCACCA
>NC_142946.1:8951653-8954153 GCF_046866305.1 Octopus bimaculoides
GTTCTGATTTGATTGCGTTCTTAAACAAATAAAGTCATTAAAAAAAAGAATCATGCTTATACTGTAATCGTTATATATATATATATATATATATATATATATATATATATATATATATATATATTATATATATATATATATATTTGTTATTTCATTTTTAAGACGATTCTTGGGCGAAACAAGATAATGATTTTCACACAAAAATATTTTCCGTAATCAGACTGCTACGTAAACTGATTACATCTACTAAATTATTCCTGAAATGGAATCTCTCTTGCATAAGAATGCCTTTGAATTGTATAAACTGAAGAATTTTCTTGTAAGGAAAGCCTGTTAAATGCTTGTCTGCTGATGATTCTTTGCAAAGATGGAACTAGCTTCGTTCAGGATGTCTTATATCTTTTGTCATAAAGAAAATAGTTCGTAGATATCTAATTATATTCAAACCCTGTAACTTTGTAATGTAATATATATCTTGCAAATAATTTTGTTGTTTGCACATACACATATATGTACATATGTATGTGCGTGTGTGTATATATATGTATATGTATGTGTGTGTGTATGTGTGCTTACGTGCATACATACATACATGCATACATACATACATACATACATACATACATACACACATTATATATATATAGATATGATAAATCTATCTATCTATCTATCTATCTATCTATCTATCTATCTATCTATCTATCTATCTATCTATCCATCTAGTTAGCTAGCTACATATATACATACAAACATACATATGTACACACATACGTGTATACATATATATAAATATATATGTATGTATGTGTGTGTATGTATAAATATATATATATATTCACATACACATACATACACACACACACATAGAGAGAGAAGAGGAGAGAGGGAGAGAGGGAGAGAGAAACAGACAGATAGATAGATAGATAGATAAATAGATAGATAGATAGATATATAGACAGATAGAGGTAATATATCAAGACAGGTACCGTTCGAGCACTCAAGTATAATCTGGCTAACCACTGCGAATGATATGGAATAACCAGGAACTATATAAGACAAACAGTCCCAATATATTTTACCCGATAGGTAAATTCTGTGCTCGTTTCCTCAGATTATATATAATTTATTGTGTGTATAGCTAAGACAATTCAAATAAATAATAAGCATTATACAACTTTTTTACAGCTATTATTCAGGCGGCGAGCTGGCAGAATCGTTAGCGCGCCGGGTAAAATGCTTAGTGGTATTTCGTCCGTCCTTACGTTCTGAGTTCAAATTCCGCCGCGGTTGACTTTGCCTTTCATCCTTTCGGGGTCGATAAATCAAGTACCAGTTGTAACTGACTGGTCCCTTCTCCCAAAATTTCAGGCCTTGTGCTAATAGTAGAAAGGATTATTACAATCATTTATGCAGGATAATCTCTTTAACCCTCTGACCGACATATGTTTCTGTTGCTGTGTAATGTTTACTTACACTCTGTTGGTTCATCCGCTTCGAGATTTCACCCTGTTTAGAAATGTATCCACGTAGATTTTTTTTATTTTGCACTCAACCTTAATCATCTCCTACCAGAAATATAAGAATATCCTCGTTTCAGACTTTGATACTGGCAACACTTTGAAGAATTCTGCATGGATACGTTTTTAACGAGGATGAAACCTAGGTGCAGCCGAACCAACAGGATGCAAATACGCAGAGAAACATATGTCGGACAGAGGTTTAGAGAGAATATACTATAAACATTAGTGTAATAATAAAAACTGTACAATATTCCATATTTATTTGAATCTATGTTATATATATATACACATATTCATATGTATATGTATATATATATATATATACATATCTATAGATACATTTGCGCACACACACATATATATATATGTATAAATATATATACACATAAATTTATATACATATATATATATGTGCGTGTGTATGCCATATATGCTCTGACAAACAAATACTTGAGGGCAAGCAGTGCTGTGCCATTTGGCCCTCGTCACCTGACCTCAGATGTTACCCTGGTGTTTGTTCAACGGCCAAGGAAGTGACCGAATATCTGTAAGAGACAAATCGTTGTAACTAATATAGCAATGAGTGTGGTGGTGTTGGCGGCGGCGCTGGTGATGGTGGTGGTGGTGGTGGTGGTGGTGGTGGCGGTGGTGAGGAATGCAGGAATGCAGGATAACTACCTAGACGTGCATAGGGAGAAACGAAAGGTAAATAGAAATACTAAGACCGATGTCATATCAAAGAGATAGATAGAGAGAGAGAGAGAGAGAGAGAGAGAGAGAGAGAGAGAGAGAGAGAGAGAGAGACATACAGTGGAGGAAAAGAAACGGTGAAGGAGAGAGTATGAGAGAGAGTGTGAGAGAAAGAGAAGGCGTGTGAGAGTTATATTTGATAATAGGGCATCAGAAAGAGAAACGGGAAAGCGTTATTGTAGACTATTAACAGCTCGTATTCACAGGCAGGATGAATGAATGAAAGG
>NC_142946.1:8984153-8994153 GCF_046866305.1 Octopus bimaculoides
AAATAGACACACACAAACACAATAGTATAAGTAAACTCATTGTTTGTTATTTAGAGGACCAAACTCAAATGCATATTTTGCAAGTTATGTGTGTGTGAGTGTATTGGTATTTCGTAAGGGATTTCTCCAAACCTTTACCATGGTGTGTTCGCAGTGAAGTATTCAAAATAAGTTAGCCAACAGTTAATAAACATATCCAGTAAGGCGACGAGCTGGGAGAAGTTTTAGCATGCCGGGCTAAATACTTAGCAGTATTTCGTCTGTCTTTACGTTCTGAGTTCAAATTCCGCCGAGGTCGACCTTGCCTTTCATCCTTTTGGGGGTCGATAAATTAAGTACCAGTTGCGTACTGCGGTCGATTTAATCGTTGGCTCACTTCCCCAAAATTTCGGGCCTTGTACCTAGAGTAGAAAAGAATATATGGATCCAATAATAATTATTATTGATATATATATATATATATATATATATATATATATACACACACACATATATATATGTAGATATATATACACCTGTTTGATATTCCCACACCTGTCTTCGTCCTTTGTCTTCTGTAAATCCGGACTAGTATCGCGGATTATAAGAATGACAGAGTACCAAATATATTTATTACATAACTGTCCCATCATTTATGGCCCACGCTGTATATATATATATATAAATATATATATATATATATATATATATATATATATATATATATATATATATATATATATATATATATATATATATATATAAATATATATATATATATATATATATATATATATATATATATAAATAATATATATATATGCATATATATATATATATATATATATATATATATATATATATGTGCATATATAAAACTTTGATAAAACTTAGATATGTTTCGACCAAAGATTGGTCCAGGCCATGTCTGACTTAATACCACCACTTGATAGGATTATCGATTCTTTTATTCATTTATTTGTTTCAGTCATTTGACTGCGGCCATGCTGGAGCACCGCCTTTAGTTGAGCAAATCGACCCCGAGACTTAATCTTTGTAAGCCTAGTACTTATTCTATCGGTTCCTTTTGCCGAACCACTAAGTTATGGGAACATAAGCACACCAGCGTCGTGTAAAATTGTCGCCATTCCAGAACGCCTCGAAGACTTTGATACTGTCTCTTCATACTCATTAAATCCATTAAAATCAACAACAACAACATCAAATGAAACCTGCGTTTGTTATAAACACCTCTGGTTTGACTTAAAAACGTCCTTGGTCACCATGAACATAAATAAATAAATAAATGAACGAATAAATATTATCTGATATGTGCTTATAAGGATTCGATCGTTTGTACCTTACTATCGGACCTTTTGAAATTCAAGGCATGGTATCATGGGGTATCATGGCTCCTTTGTATAGTAGAAACTTTTAAATAGTTTTTATCTCGATACAACAGATTTGCTTGCCAGTTGCTTGACCTTAACCAGTTGAGCACGTCCCTTAGTGGCTGACGTTATGTGCATCTCTGATCACGAGCAGAAGTAGCGGGATGAGCTACTCGACCTGAAGAAAATTCCAATTCGGCCCCGCCTGCAAAGACATGCGCTGTTTATCTTGATATAAGGTCACCATGTCATGCACGTATGGTTGTGAGGCATATGTCCGGTGTACCCTTACCAGACGAGCAGTCATGATGGGTATATTTGGTTTTTTATATTTGTACCCCAGTGTCACTTTGATGGCAAGCGCTGCTCTGTCACGCAATAATAATAATAATAATAATAATAATAATAATAATAATAATAATAATAATAATAATAATAATAATAATGCCAATTATTGTTGGGTCCTTGGGTACAGTATGATATGAAGGAAATTGGAATAGAGTGCCCAGTAGAACTGTTACCAAAGGTTTGCCTCATTGGCACGGCCAGAATTATCAGGAAGGTATTAGATACCGGAAAAGAACGGATAGCATGGTACCGTAGACAGCAGGTAGTGCACCCACTACGCATTCACGACTCCAGTAGTTCCAACAAACCCTGCGATAAAAAGAAATAAAGATAAAAATAAAAATGACAATAATGATAATAACAACAACAAGAACAACAGCAATGATAATAATAATAATAATAATAATAATAATAATAATAATAATAATAATAATAATAATAATAATAATAATAATAATAATAATAATAATAATAATAAAGGTTTCAAACGTACATACATACATTCATGCATACATAAATACATACATACATACATACACACATATACACACATATACATAGGCAGATAAATAGATAGATACATAATACATACATACACACACACATACATACATACATACATACATACATACATACATACATACATACATACATGCATATACACGTGTATATGCAACTTCTTAGCAAGAAAACTTCCACCTGATGCTTACAAGTATAAATATGGCGCTCCCCTCTCAGTCCTAATTTTTCACATTCTCTTGATAATAATCTCCGGTCGTTCACACAACGCTACATCAAGATACTACTAAGCCGCAGGTGTGAACATTCTCCATCTTAGAACAGCTACCTCAATATTTACACAATAAGCAGACAAAGCAATTAGTTTCAGTTTCGATTTATGATAATATTATCGAATCAATTACAGCTTGCTAGACACATATTTGCAATAAAGAGAAAAAAAAAAAACTCACAAAAACTGTTACCTTCATTTAAACATTTATTATTTCGTGTCGACCACTTCGTCGCACCAACTGCAACCTGGTCACTGACACTGTCTCACCACAATGTCTGAGGTCACCAAATCACTTACCTAGAAAGTACATCTCCGAAATTATTCAAATTTGAATCGTGTAGCAGACGTTATTTGAATCGTGTGCGATTCTTGCACAAAATATCCGGATTCGTTATGTGAAACACATGCAAAATTTATTCGAGAATTTATTCATAAAAGTATGTAAAGCAGCTCTATTGCTCGGTTCTATCTTCGAATATCAATGTACAGTATTAATTCCTCGACTATCGCGGGTGTTACGTTCCATCCTCCGCCCCGCGATAGGTGAAAATCCGCGAAGTAGAAACACTAGTGTACTGTATATTTTTAAAATTGATTTTTATAATTTGTATATATTTATTTTATTATAAATGCAAAATAACATCACGGAGGAATCAACGTAAGCTTAAATAATAAACCGCGATAGGCGAACCGCGATAAGACGAGGAATCACTGTATATACATATTTAAGTTTGTCTGTGTATGTGCGTGTGTGTGTACGAACACATACACGCATGAATGATAACCTATCTACCGTAGGTATAAGGATAGTAATTCTGGGAAGAGGATAAGTCAATTACATCGACCTCCAGTGTTCACGGACCCCAAAAGGACGAAAGAGAGAGAGTGAGAGAGAGAGAGAGAGAGAGAGAGAAAGAGAGAGAGAGAGAGTGCATCTATGTGTAACCGTTTGTGTGTGTGTGTGTGTGTGTGTGTTTGTGTGCGCGTGTGTGCGCGTGTGCGTGCGCGTATGTGCGTGTGTGAGCGAGTCATTGCCGGTTTAGTAACGCTGTGTATTCTCTTGTATAGATTCCTGCAAAACCTCTATATCTATTACATCATCATTGAGTATTGTCATTTCTTGTTTTGTCGTAGACATGCACACTACTAATCGCACACACACACACACACACACACACACAGACTCACACAATCCTGCGCTTGCGCCGGTTCATCAACGAAGAGGAGCGGGAAGCTTCAGTTAAAGGAGAATTCTTCGCCTCAAAGAAGAAGAAGAACTTGTATCTGCATGGGATCAAAGAACTGGCAGAAAGGTGGCTTCAGAGGGTGCAACACAATGGCCTCTACTTTGAATGTTAATCTGTCTTTTGTTGTAACTTGAAGAATAAAACAAATAACTTACTCTTTTACTCTTTTACTTGTTTCAATCATTTGTTTCAATCATTTGACTGTGGCCATGCTGGAGCACCGCCTCTAGTCGAGCAAATCAACCCCAGGACTTATTCTTTGGAAGCCTAGTACTTATTCTATCGGTCTCTTTTGCCGAACCACTAAGTTACGGGGACTTTTAACACACCAGCATCGGTTGTCAAGCGATGTTGGGGGACAAACACAGACACACAAACACAGACACTCATACATATATTTACACATATACGACGGTCTTCTTTCAGTTTCCGTCTACCAAATCCACTCACAAAGCTTTGGTCGGCCTAAGGCTATCGTAGAAGACATTTGCCCAAGGTGCCACGCAGTGGGACTGAACCCGGGACCATGTCGTTGGTAAGCAAGCTACTTACCACACAGCCACTCCTACGCCTATACTTGTCAACATACAACAAAACTTTTGACTCAACACGATACATTGACACTGTAGCACAAATATACACGGGCACGCATGTGCGCGCACACTAATACACACACATGCATGTACACTTGTACTCACTCGCATTAATCTTGTGATATGTGTACATATACATCACGTATCGTAAATAGGCACACACACACACACACATAAAATCACAGGCACACACACATACACGCATACATACACGCATACATACACACATGCATTTCACAGACACACAAACATACAGTGACATAAAGACGCGAACAATGCGCGTGTGTGCACGCACGCTCGCACACACACGTACACACACACATACACACATGCTCTCTCTCTCACACACGCACACATAGACACGCTCGCATACACACGCAAGTAAACATGAACAGACCTCCCCCCCCATACAGACACAAAACGTGTAGGTATTTACACACACAGTCAAAGAGACAGACAGACATACACACTCAGAGACAGACAGACATACACACTCAGAGACAGACAGACAGACACACACATGCACTCACGCACACACAAGCATGAACACAAACAGACGCACACTTACGCAAAACGCTTAGCTATACAGACAAGCGGACACACGCATGCACGCACACTCACACACACACACACACACATGCACACATGCAGGCCCTCACGCCCACACACACACACTTACAAGCACACATGCACACACACATTTACAAGCGTACATGTACACATGAAGACGCTCACGCACACACACACACACACCCATGGACACTCGTACAAACAAATACTCACATACGCACGCATATATATATATATATACACGTAGTGAAACGTCCTACATGAGCGCACACACGCACATATACTCAGTCATGTACGTACTTGTGTAATATCATAGGCGCGAACACACAGACACAGCTACAATTGCCGACTCATTCATTCATAAATGCTGTCAATCAGTCAACCAATCAAAAGCCTTGAAATTGTTTAACTTTATTTATTTTTCCTCTGTCTCCATTTTTTCCTCTCCTTTTAATATTCTATTGTCCTGTATGATTACACGCACGCTCGTACATACATGCATACATACATATCTTTTTTCCTTTTTTTTTTCTTTGAAGTTTCAGCTCAGAGCTGCGACCACGCTGGAGCACCGCCGTTTTGCTACACTGTCATTACTGAGAGCCTCCTCTAATATGTGGCACTTGGCGAAGAATGGAGTTTGATGTAGCTACCCTCATTTACCGTGAGGTAGGTTCATGTGGGACTCTCGACATGAAGAGGTCCAGCCTTGATTTTAAAACGCCTACGTCTACCTTGTGCAGGTTCCTCAGGCTCTTTGGGAAAATATTAAAAAGCTGTGGGCACCTGACTCCCAGGCTGTTGCAGTGACTGTCCCTGAAGCGCGATGGCATTGCTAGGATCTTTAGCACTGTGCAGTGTCCACCCGTTCTGGCATTGGTGCAGCTTTCAATGCCAAAATTTGGTACAATTCCTTCCAGGATTTTCCAGATGTATATTACTGCATACCTCTCTCACTAGCAGAGCCTGGATCCCCTCAGGAAGGGGAGTGAGATGTGCCCAGACAATAGATACGGATTATTATTATTACATTGAAAAATTTTAAGTACTGTGAATATTGCATCATCTTTTTCATAATGAAAATTTTCTAAATTATATATATATATGTGTGTGTGTGTGTGTGTGTGTGTGTGTGTGTGTGTGTGTGTGTGTGTGTGTGTGTGTGTGTGTGTGTGTGTGTGTGTGTGTGTGTGTGTGTGTGTAAGTATAAATTGACGATATCTGCGATAGAATAGTGACGATCCTGTATTAAGAATATTTTAAAGAAAAATTGTAAAATTATGAAAAATAAAAATGTTATACAACATTTAAATGCCACAGGGAATTTATATATCACCCATATATATATATATATATATATATATATATATATATATATATATATATATACATGCATATATATACATATATATACACACATATGTATACATATATATATATAAATACACACACACACACACACACGCACACACACACACACACATATATATATATATATATATATATATATATATATATATATATATATATATATATATATATATATACACAAATGTATATATGCATACGTGTGCGTGGATGTGTGTGTGTATGTGGCTGGATGTATGTATATACGAAGATATGCATTGGTTTCAAATTTAGAGATGAATAAATATATTTATATAGTTATATTTTAATAACTATATAAACGTACATGCCTAAGAATATATATATATATATATGTATAGATAGATAGACACATCATATGTGCGTGTGTGCTTGTGTATGTATTTCTACGTAGGAATATATGTGTGCATGTATGTATGTAGGTATATATATATATATATATATATATATATATATATATATATATATATATATATATATATATATATATATATATATATATATATATATACATATATATATATATTTATATACTCGTATGTCAATGTGAATGCACATATACGTTTAAATCTTAGTTCATTTAGTTCTATTCACAACATGAAGCAAAGACATTAGAACAGATGATCTTAAGAAAAGTTGACTGACTGCTCTACGCATTTATTAGTTCGTCTCACTTAAGCCTTTTCATTTCATTATTGCATTGACGCACTACATACTGCACTACCGTGGTCGTGTTAAATCATTTTCTAAACGAACGGCGTTAGCATTGGTGCTTTAAAAATTTCATTTAAATTACATATTTAAAAAAAATATTTGAAAATTATTTAACTAACGCTGTAGATGTCAGCTATGACAGGGTTTATTTCAGCCTTCTTCCAGGAATTATTAGCATTTTTTTACTTGAAATCATCGAACATTTTCTTCTTATGTTTCGTTTTGTTTTCTTTCAGGTAACCTTTTTTTCATTTTTATCTGTGTTAAGTTTTTTTTCGGTATTCTAACTTTCTCTCCCACATATTTCATTATTTCTTCTTGAGCTATCTATCTCTCTATCTATCTATCTATCTATCTATCTATCTATCTATCTATCTATCTATCTATCTGTCTGTCTGTCTGTCTGTCTGTCTGTCTGTCTGTCCGTCTGCGTGCCTCTCTGTATAACAATCTACGTCTGTCACTCACACACACACACACACACACACATGCATCTTCGTGTGTCTGTTTACGTGTTTGCTTATGTGCGTGTGCCAGTGTGAACGTTTCTGTATATTCTTATGTTTTATGCCTGTCTACGTCTCTCTAGAGCTACATTATTTAATGTATCATCTCTTGCTTAATGAAAGAATAAGTATGGATTTGAGATGAATTTGCTGCTATTTCTAGCTAAATATGTAACCACGTCGACAGCTAATCTCATCATTTCCGTTATTTACTACCAGGAATCTGTTTTAAAAGCAAAGGGATTCCAAGGGGTTCAGACTGGGGTCTAGCGACATAGAGCTTCCCTCGTATTTAACTTGTTGCGACACACTCTAAGAATTATAAATAATAATAATAATAATAATAATAATAATAATAATAATAATAATAATAATAATAATAATATAAAAGATGGGCTACAGTAAATATTCTGCTCAGTACCACAAATTTGCTTGTCAGTTGCTTGATCTTAACCAGTTGAGCATGTCCCTTGGTGGCTGACGATATGTGCATCTCTGATCATGAGCAGAAGTAGTGGGGGAGCATCATAACCATGTGCTGAAAGGAATTCTTTGGGGTTTTGAATAATTCACCTTTGGAAACATGGGTGTTTTGCTCAACATCCTTAAACAAACCTTATTCAGGGACCTTTTGAGCGGGTTAGGCTACTCGACCTAAAGAAAATACTAACTGGACCCCACCTGCGAGGTCATGCGCTGTGTATCTTGATATGAGATCACCATGTCGTGCACATATGGTTGTGATGCATGTGCCTGGTGTACCCTTATCAGACGGGTAGTCATGATGGGTATAATGGGCTTCGTATATTTGTACCCCAGTGTCACTTTGATGGCATGCACTGCTCTCTCATTCAATAATAATAATAATAATAATAATAATAATAATAATAATAATAATAATAATAATAATAATAATAATATTTTTTGCACAAGGCCGGCAATTTCGGGAGAGGGATACTGGTCGATGAAATCGACTCTAGTGACCAACTGGTACTTACTTTAACGACCCGGAAAGGAAGACATGCAAAGTCGACGTCGGCGTTTGAACTCAGAACGTAAAAACTGACGAAATGCCACAAAAACATTTCTTCCATAGTTCTGACGATTCTACTAACTCGCCGCCTCAGTAATAACAATAGTAGTAGTAGTAGTAGTAATAATACTAATAATAATAATAATAATAATAATAATAATAATAATAATAATAATGATAATAATAATAATAATAATAATAAATTGTAATAAATTGGTAAACTACCTCAGTGACATTTGTCTTAAATAATTTACATAACGTTATCTGTACAGAATTTTCAATGAGATTCACTTGAATGGAAACCAGCTGGCGATAATTATTCCTCCAGAGGAGATTAGGTAAGATTTTGGTTGCTATACTTGTCTATCAACTTAAACAAAAGATCAATTGATAAGATTTTCTCTCCAGTCATTTTTATAAAATTATCAAATCTACATCGATCAGGTAAAGAACAGAATGACTGATTAGATATGAATAAAGTATTGAACTACGAAGACTCGTTGTTCTTGCTGTTGTTGGCATTTCTGGCTCTCTACGTTCAAATCACGCCGAGGTGGACTTTAACTTTAATCATTCTGGGGTAGATGAAATCAGTACCAGTTGGGCATTAGGGTCAATAGAATCAACCACATTCTTTCCTTAATATTGCTAACCCTGTGCCAAAATTTGAAACCGTTATTATCATGCTTGTTAAGGGAGGCGCAATGGCCCAGTGGTTAGGGCAGCGGACTCGCGGTCATAGGATCGCGGTTTCGATTCCCAGACCGGGCGTTGTGAGTGGTTATTGGCCGAAAACACCTAAGGCTCCACGAGGCTCCGGCAAGGGGATGGTGGCGAACCCTGCTGTACTCTTTCACCACAACTTTCTCTCACTCTTACTTCCTGTTTCTGATGTGCCTGTATTTCAAAGGGTCAGCCTTGTCACACTGTGTCACGCTGAATATCCCCGAGAACTGCGTTAAGGGTACACGTGTGTGTGGAGTGCTCAGCCACTTGCACGTTAATTTCACGAGCAGGCTGTTCCGTTGATCGGATCAACTGGAACCCTCGTCGTCGTAAGCGACGGAGTGCCAACAACAAAAAATGCTTGTTAAGGCGGCGAACCGGCAGAATTGCTGGCGCATGGGACAAAGCACTTGGCTGTTTCTTTCGATTTTACGTTCTCAGTTCAAATCCCACCGGGATCGACTTTGCCTTTCGTCCATTTGGGGTCGATAAAATGAGTACCAGTTGAGTACGGGGTTCGACGTAATCGAATCAACCCTCGAAACTGGATTGGCTGGTAACATTTTCTATCGGTCTCAAATGAATGAAAGGCAAAGTTGTGGGGGAACTCGATGACGGAAAGCCTGGGTGAAATTAAACAACAACAACAACAACAACAACAAAAAACAACACCAATCACAACAAGGGCAGTAGCAAAAATAACTCAAAAGTGAG
>NC_142946.1:8999153-9031653 GCF_046866305.1 Octopus bimaculoides
AAGCGAATAGATGCAGCGAAAAATGAGAAATTTCTCTGTGAATAATAATAATAATAATAATAATAATAATAATAATAATAATAATAATAATAATAATGTGATGATGACGACGACGATGACAGTGATGTTGTCGATGATGATAATGATGATGATGATGATGATGATGATGATGATGATGATGATGATGATGAGGCTGACATTGGTGACGACGACGACGATAAAAGCCGGCCGCATTTCGTACTTCTTGAAACCAATAGAATGTGAGAAAGAAAAAAAAGAAGAAAAGACAGAAGAAATGAGTGTATTGGACGGAGAAATGTAATGAATGGATTGAATGAGAGGAACAGTGAGAGGCAATGAAGTGCTGGAGTAGGAGGTCGACAAGTGAGAAAATGTGTTTGTGTGTGTGCGTGTGTTGGCATTGAAGAGTAGCAGTAGGAGGAAGAAAATGTATTGGAAATAAGAGGGGGGAATGGACGGAGGAGATTTTTATCAGCGTAGGTGAGATGGGGGATTGCAGTAAGAGTAGTTGTGGTGGTGATAGTAGGAGGAGAAAAAGAGGAAGAAAGGAAGGAGGACGATGAAGATGAGGAGAAAGAGTAGGAAGGGGAGGTTTGATGGATGGAATGAGGGAGTAGTAGGAGCGTCCCCTTCAGTGTGACAAGTTTTGCGAGTGCAACACACATTCGATGAAGTGTTCGTGCCTTTTGCCGTTTGACCGCTGGTCAGCTTTTGTCCAGCACACACGCACACGATCAAAGGAGATCCACCCATTTGATTTGCGATGTCCAGGGAGCCCTGGATCACATCATCTGATGCGTTCCTATTTTCTTTCAGACAGTTGTATGGTTTGAGGAAGATTTGGTTGCTATTTCTAGCATATCAAGCGATCATGTTGAGGCTCTCATGGTTCGTAGCAGACGACTTGGCCTCTCGTTAGCTCCTTCTAAGTTATGACCTCGACGGGAATTTGACTGTTATTTCTTGTAGATTAAAATCCTGTGTAAAGTCTGTCTCTTTAACTTACGGTTCGTTGTTTTCAGAGATATTTGTCTGCTATTTCTAGCATACTAAATGACTATAAAGCGTCTGCTTCGTTAACTCCCGGTAGCTTGTGACTTGAACGAGATTTGGCATAATACCCTGTGGATTTGTTGCTCCTTTGATCATGTGTGGGCTTCTTCTTTCTTTCTTCTTTTTTGTCTTTTTCTTTTTCTTCTTCTTCTTCTTCTTTTTCTTCTTCTTCTTCTTCTTCTTATTTTTTCTTCTTTTTCTTCTTCTTCTTCTTATTTTTTCTTCTTTTTCTTCTTCTTTTTCTTCTTTTTTCTTCTTTTTCTTCTTTTTCTCTTTTTTCTTCTTCTTTCCTCCTCCTTTTTTTCTTTTTCTTTTCTCCTTCTTCTTTTTCTTTTTCTTCTTCTTTCCTCCTCCTCCTCCTCCTCCTCCTCCCCTCCCCCTCCCTCCCCTCCCCTTCCTCCTCCTCCTCCTCCTCCTCCTCCTCCTCCTCCTTCTTCACCTTCTTCTTCTTCTTCTTCTTCTTCTTCTTCTTTTCTTCCTCCTCATCCTCCCCCTCCTCCTCCCCCTCCTCCTCCTCCTTCTTCACCTTCTTTTTCTTCTTCTCCTTCTTCTTCTTCTTTTCTTCCTCCTCCTCCTTCTCCTCCTCTTCCTCCTCCTCCTCCTCCTCCTCCTCCTCCTCCTCCTCCTTCTTCTTCTTCTTCACCTCTTTTTCTCCTCCACCTCCTCCTCCTCCTCCTCCTCCTCCACCTTCTTCTTCTTCTTTCTTCTTTCCTCTTTCTTCTTCTTCTTCTTCTTCTTCTTTATTCTTTCTTCTTTCCTCTTTCTTCTTCTTCTTCTTCTTCTTCTTCTTCTTCTTCTTCTTCTTCCTTTCCCTCTCCATCCGGTTTGTACTTGCGATTCAAAGGAAAAAGAAAAAGATAGAGGTAATGAATACGAGGAGTAGGCAGAGGTAGACAGAAAAGGAGAAAGAGAGAGAGAGAAAGAGAGAGAGAGAGAGAGAGAGAGAGAGAGAGAGAGAGAGAGAGAGAGAGAGAGAGAGAGAGAGAGGAATAACAGAGAAGAGGAATTTGAGGAGAAGAGAAGGGAAAACAAATTCAGTGAGGGGCGGAATATGGATAGTGAAAGTGTAGGAAGCGAGAGAAGGAAACGTGGAGAATGTATGAGAGGGAGTCCGAGCAGCATGATGGGATAGATCGTAGCATAATAGAAAAATATGAATGGATTTAGGCGAATGGATGGAGAGAAGAGAACAGAGAGAAGAGGAAGAAAGGGAGGCTGTTAAAGGTAGGCGTTGTCTGCAAGTGGTAAACAAAAATATTTGTAGAGAGAGACAGGAAGTAAGAAGAAATAAGGGGGTGAAATTGTTAGTGGGAGAGAGAGGTGGGGGTCAGACTGATATGCACGTATATAGCATTAGACACACTCTGGAGGGAGCGGGGCGAAATCCTGAACGGTATTTCGTCTGTCTTTATGCTCTGAGTTCAAATTCCGCCGAGGTCGACTTTGCCTTTCATCTTTCGGGGTCGATTAAATAAATAAGTACCAGTTACGCACTGGGGTCGATCTAATCGACTTAAACCCTTGTGTGCATGTGTGTATGTGTGTGTGTATGTATGTATGTATGTATGTATGTATGTATGTATGTATGTATGTATGTATGCATGTGTGGATATGAGGATCCAGTGGTGGATAGATCTATAAATTACAAATGACAGCATGTAATATGTTAAGAGTAAATACTTGCGATAGAAGCAGGTTCACAGATTACGAAACTATATATATATATATATATATATATATATATATATATATATATATATATATATATATATATATATATATATATATAAACGAGGTACAAACACAACAAGAAAAAATCGACAATGCGAGGACGTGGTACATGCAAAGTGTTAGCACACGTTCAGGGAAGGAAAGAAAAATGGTTTAACGCTTCGAGCAAAGTTCTTCTTCAGAAACAGGAGACAGGGGAAAGGTCCAAGAGGAAAGGAAGATGGACGAAGAAAATCGCCAACGACCCACATGTGGGTTTTATACACACGCGCGCGCACACACACACACACACACACACACACATATATTCATATAACTCTTTTACTCTTTTACTTGTTTCAGTCATTTGACTGCGGCCATGCTGGAGCACCGCCTTTAGTCGAGAATATCGACCCCAGGACTTATTCTTTGGAAGCCTAGTACTTATTCTATCGGTCTCTTTTGCCGAACCGCTAATTTCCGGGGACGTAAACACACTAGCATCGGTTGTCAAGCGATGTTGGGGGGACAAACACAGGCATACAAACATATACACACACACACACACACGCACACATATAATATATATATATATATATATATATATATATATATATATATATATATATATATATATATATATATATATTATATATATACATATATACGACGGGCTTCTTTCAGTTTCCGTCTAACAAATCCACTCACAAGGCTTTGGTCGGCCCGAGGCTATAGTAGAAGACACTTGCCCAAGATGCCACGCAGTGGGAATGAACCTAGAACCATGTGGTTGGTAAGCAAGTTACTTACCACACAGCCACTTCTGCGCCTATAAGTACATATATATAATATGTATAAGGAACAATTATGAACTTTTCATTTAATATCTTTTTTTTTAAATATGTATTTTTGATATGGTTCGTTTTTACAAGAACCGAAACATGTCAAAAATATCTCTGACAAAGTTTTTAATTAAAATTCATTTTCTATATATTGGCGTTTTCAAACTTCTTTATATATATACATACATATAATATATATATATATATATATATATATATATATATATATTATATATATATATATTATATATATATATATATACATATAAATATATATATATATGTATATATATATATATATATATATATATATATATATATATATATATATATATATATATATATAAATATATATATATATATATATATATATATATATACTATATACATATAAATATATATATATGTATATATATATATATATATATATATATATATATATATATATATATATATATATATATATATATATATATATATATATATACATACGTATATGTACATACTTTCATCTATAAAGTATATATATGTGCATATGTGGGCACAGGACGTCATGAAACGTGTCCAACAAAAAAGTACGAAGTACCAATACATGGAATATGAACTATTTTTTCGAACAACGAAAGACGCAAATGGAAAGCAAGTCAAGCAACACAAAGAACGACCCTTCATCAGCTGTTGGCTGTTTTCTAGTCTCGTATTTCGAGCATTTAACTAACAATAAACGCTTACGATAAAACAGTTGCTCCTGCCAAAGCGAATTAAATAAAATTTTGGATTTTGCGGAGGGTCAAAATTGGTAACACAAACTGGACAGTGAAAACAAACAGGAAGGGCTGCTAAGCCTGAACGAGGCTGTGGTGGCGAACGCGTAAATCACGCGTAAATCAAGCTTGGACAGATATAAAAAGTAAAGTTTGATTCAATAAGGTATATCACACCACTTGCTAAAATCAGAGCTAAAGCTCCAAAGACCACCATAAACCCACGATAAAGATACACAGGAGCAATGCAATGAACATTTACCTTATGTTGTGCTTGTAACGACGTGAACTTGCTAGCCACCTTATTATTACCTTGTTAATACTATTAATAACGGCCATAATTTTTCTTTATATATATATATATATATATATATATATATATATATATATATATATAACTTCAAATCTCAGTGTTTGAATGTTTCATTTATATATATATATATATATATATATATATATATATATGGACACAGCTAGTCACCTACACTTTTCTCTGCAAAATAGGGATAGTTTATCCTGTTCAGGCTATATTATTAGCATTATTCTGCGATTGAGAATTTATAAAATCACTTCTTTAACTTTCTAAAAAAGACATCTCAACGCTTCTAAAAGCAAGCTTCGCTTGTTTATTTACGTTTGCCGTAATTTGAATTTATATATATATATAATACAAGTAATAAATGAGTATATGCATATATACGTACATGTATGTACATACTTACATCTACCTGTATATATAGATGCATATCTGGGTACAGGACATTGCAAACAAAACGTAAACAATATGATAAACAAAGTACAGAAAACACACAGGCCACTAGAGAGCATTTCCTTCATCAGCTGCCACCATTCTAAAACTAAGCGTTTATATATATATATATATATATATATATATATATATATATATATATACATACATAAATGTGTGTATGTGTATTATGCGAGGAGGTACCCAAAAGTAACAGGAAACATTCTCTGTGGAGACAAGCCCGTTGTACTTCGAGCCTCCACCGCTAGAAGGCACTTGATGCGACCCTCAAGCATCAGTCTGCTGATCGGCGTCTTCTGCTGGGGTCGTATTGCTACGTGGAGAGTCTTTGTTTTGTAGTGTTTCTCCCCTGTTGGTCGACTTCCATTTTCTCTTTCCTTCACCCACCCTCTCTCTCACACTCCACTCTGTCGTAGACAATGAAACGAGTAGGTATAAACACCGACACACGTACACAGAAGCACTCGTTCACATGCGAGTGCGCCCAAAGCACGCACACACACACACACACACACACACACACACACCCGTACGCACGGTGGATTCTTCGTCGGTACCGATAATGGATTTGGGAAAGGAATAATAATAATAATAATAATAATAATAATTATAATAATAATAATATTGATAATAATTTTATCATAAAGGTTGCAATTTTGGGGGACCCAGTGTTCAACTGGTACTTATTTTATAAACCCGAATGGATGAACGAGAAAGTCGGCCTCGGCAGAATTTGAACTCAGAACGTAACGATGGGCGAAATGTCGCTAAGCATTTCGTCCAGCGTGCTAACGATTCTACCAGCTCGCCGCCTTAATAATAATAATAATAATAATAATAATAATAATAATAATAATAATAATAATAATAATAATAATAATAATAATAATGATGATGATGATGATGATGATGATTTCTTTATTACTGCATTTGTGCTTTGTTTATCGACCTCGAAAGAATGAAAGGCAAAGTTGGCGCCAGCAGGATTTGAGCTCAGGGCTCGGAGAACCGGAACGAATACTGCATGACATTTTGTTCGAACCTGCAACGACTTCAGAAATTTACTGCATTACACACATGCACACACACATACACACACACACACACACACACACATGCACACACTCACACATGCACATACTCACACATACATGCACACGCACACACACATACGCACAGACATGCACACGCTCACACATACATACACACACATGCACACACTCACATGCATTCACACACACACAGCACACAAGCGCATACACGTATACACACACACAAAAATGCATAAACGTCCACAAACACACACACACACACACACAAACACATGCATGCATACATGCACACACATACGTATACATAACAAAATACAGAGACACACACATATATATAAATATACTAAGAAACAGCACACATGTAGCGCATGCACAGAGCGAGAGGGAGAGGAAGAGGTAGGGAGAAAGAGAGAGAGAGAGAGAGAGAGAGAGAGAGCGAGAGAAAGGGGGAAAGAGAGAGAAAGAAGATGTAAGAGAGAGAGAGAGTGAAAGAGAGAGAGTGAAAGAGAGAGAGAGAGAGACTTCAAAATAGACATTCAATAATAAAACGCAGTCACAGGTACACAACAAACGACACACGGACACACACACACATACACATACACACATACAAACGCACATACATATACCTATGCGAAAAACAGACACATGCCTGTATTCACGCATACATATTGTTACACAGAAGCATATATGCCTACATATACACATCCACTCATACACATACACACACACGTATATCTGCTGACGCACACATCTACACCCATAGACCTCCACACGCACACAGACACCACTCACGTACATATACACCTACATAAACTTACATTCATACATACATACATGTGGCTGTGGTATGTAGCTTGCTTTCCAGCCACATGGTTCCGGGTTCAATCCCTCTGCGTGACACCTTGGGCGAGCGTCTTCTACTATAGCCACGGGCCGAGCAATGCCTTGTCAGTGGATTTGGTAGACGGAAACTGAAAGAAGCTCATCATATGTGTGTTGTGTGTGTGTGTGTGTGTGTGTGTGTGTGTGTGTGTGCTTGTGCGTGTGTTTGTCCCCCACCATCGCTTGACAACCGATGTTGGTGTGTTTAGGTCCCTGTAACTTAGAGGTTCGGCAAAATATACCGATAGAATAAGTACTAGGCTTACAAAGAATAATCCTTGGGGTCGATTCGTTCGACTGAAGGCGGTGCTCCAGCATGGCCGCAGTCAAAATGACTGAAGCAAGTAAAATATACAATAATAATAATAATAATAATAATAATAATAATATATATATATATATATATATATATATATATATATATATATATATATATATATATGCATATATGGGTACAGGACGTCACCAACACCAAAGAACATGAAATACGAAAACAAATGAGCTAAATACACAAATAACGAGGAGAAAAAAATGGAAAATAAGACAAGTAATACAAAGAAAGACCCTTCATCAGTTGTCGGCTGTCTACTCTCCACACACACACACAAACACACACTCAGACACGTGTATCTGTCTGTCTGTCTGTCTGTATGTATGTCTGTCTGCCTGTCTGCCTGTCTGCCTGTCTGTCTGTCTGTCTGTCTATCTATCTATCTATCTATCTATCTATCTATCTATCTATCTACTCACACACATACTCATTGCTACACACACGCACACTTGCACATTCTTATTCACGCATACCTGCACACACACACACACACACACACACACACACACACACACACACACACACACACACACACACACAAACACACCTGCATAGGCACCTGTACGCATGAATATATGCATACACAAATATGTCTACATATACAGAAACTCCACACACACATCTACACACACACATAAAGCATTGCACACACGCACAGGCACACATCCTACATATACAACTGCACACACACACACACACACACACACATACACACACACACACACACAGACCTTCTTACCTTCACCTACACGCATAAAGAACTTCACATACGCATACACACACATCTACATACACAGACATATACATAAACACACGCATGCATCTACACAAACACACACATGCCTATGTATATATACACATCCACCATACAAACACTTACACATCCATCGTATACATACACATGCACAGGTACATAAATCTCCACATACAACTACACACACATTACTCACCACACACACACGCACGCACGCACACACACATGCGTACACACGCCTACACATACATACCTCTACGACACACGCATGCACACAGAGACACACATACGTGCGCATACACACCATCAACCCTCAAAACGTATGTCCACACACACCTCCACCACACACAGACACACACGCGCACACACATACGCACACACACAAACCTACATGTGTACTCACACAGATACACACATACGTACCCATACACACCTCTACCACGCACACACATGCACACACACAAATTCACACACGCACTCACACACACAAATGCATTCAAACACACTTCAACCACTCACACACGCGTGCCGGCACACACATACACGCCGGCACACACACACTCACACATTCGCACGCAAACACACTTTCACCACATACACACTCCGGCACTCACATACACGCCGGCACACACACACACACACACGCATACGCACGCAAACACATTTCCACCACACACACACACACCGGCATACACATACACGCCTGCACACACACACACACTTCCACCACACACACACACACACACACACACACACACACACACACACAACCTCTACAGGCCAGTGGTTCTGTGTCTCCTTCTTCCAATTTCACCATTATTTCATTCAGATGTCAATCTTTCTTTAGTTCCACCATTCAATACAAGAAAAGTTCTTCAGAAATACCACCCCTTTAGAATACAAAGACACCCATTCTTCTATTTTTGTCTCTGAACTTACCTCCCACATTCTAATATCACCATCGCACTCCCCTCCTTTTTTTAGCTATTTCTTAAGGGATTTTTTTCTTTGGCATTTTTTTTTACTTTCTCTTTCTCTTCTAGATTCCTTTTTCTGTTCTGTTTACTGTTTTTCTGCTGCTGGGGCTGGTGATGGTGGCGGTGGCGGTGTGCTGCTGCTGCTGTCCCTGGTCTTTTATTCCATGAATTTCCCTCAGTCCTATTATATTCTTAAAGACCAGAAGTTTATTTTCAATCATTCATATACTCGCCTATACACTCTCACTCTCTTTACTCTCTCCCCTCTGCCTTTTTTCTTTCTTTCTTTCATTCTTTCTTTCTTTCTTTCATTCTTTCTTTCTTTCTTTCTTTCTTTCTTTCTTTCTTTCTTTCTTTCTTTCTTTCTCTCTCTCTGTCCGTAATATATTTTCCTTTAGTTGACTTATACCCTCTCACTGTCGCTTATTTCAATTTCATTTTCACTATTTCTGTCTGTCTGTTTGTCTTCCACTCTCTCGCTTTCCTTTATCACACACACACACACACACACACACACACATATATTCTCTCATGCGTCATCTCTTTCTCCCTCTAACTGTACATCTCTTTCTTTCTATCTCTCTATGTATATATATATATATATATATATATATATATATATATATATATATATATATATATATATATATATATATATATATATATATATATATAGCCAAATCAAATAAACGAACAATAAAATCAACAATAACAAACAGCAAGAGGACATGAACAAGGAATGTATTAATTTGACGCTCAATAAAAAGCGAGAGAGAGAGAGAGAGAAATTTTGACGTTTCGAGCATAGCTCATCGTCGGAAACGAGAAAGGGAAAAGTCCAAAGAAGGAAAAGAAACCGCCAACAGTACGTGTATAGAAATATATATATATATATATATATATATATATATATATATATATATATATATATATATATGAGTGTGTGTGTGTGTGTGTGTGTGTGTGTGTGTGTGTGTGTGTGTGTCTGTGTGTATATAAGATATGTATTTTATTCCGCTTAGCGATTTCTTTTTAAACTTTCTTCGTATTGTGAACATGTTATTCTAAAACTGTTCCTCTTCAACTTTATTCTTTTCTCCCAAATGTTTTACGTGCTGTTGTTGTTGTTGCTGTTATCGTTAATGTTGTTGTTGTTGTCACTGTTGCCGCCGTCGTGCCCTCCGCCGCCCATGCTGCTCTAGCTGTCGTTTTTGTCGTCGCCGTTTTCGCTCTTATGTCTTGCTCAAATACTAGAAAAGAATCAGACAAAAAAAAAAAAAAATTGTGAAGTGAATTGACAATTTACAGAACGATGAATAAATATGTCTTTGCAGAATATTTAATTAACTCTGCATCTCTTTTTTTTTTTTTTCGTTCTTTAGTTCAAATCTTACCAAAGTCAGCCTTGTCCCCTTTTATCCTTCCAGGGCCGATGAGTTTTAACTAGCTGTGAAGTACTAGGATCTATATAAATGGGCTGAACGTCCGTTACTTTCACCACCACCACCACCACCACCACCATCATCTTGATCGCAACCGCCACCACCACAAAATTTGCGCCGTTGCACCTATATTTCTCTGTTACTCACTATTCTATCCTTCACTACATGTATTCACATGTGTTCGCAAAATATGTTCACAACATGTGTTCACAGCATGTGTTCTCTATGTTACTGTTCTGACCGTCACAACATGTGTTCTTTATGTTACTCACTATTCTATCTGTCACAACATGTGTTCACAACATGTGTTCTCTGTGTTACTATTCTATCCGTCACAACATGTGTTCACAGCATGTGTTCTCTATGTTACTATTCTATCCGTCACAACATGTGTTCACAGCATGTATTCTCTGTGTTACTATTCTATCCGTCACATGTGTTCACAACATGTGTTCACAACGAGTGTTCCCTCTGCTACTCTCTGTCACGACATGTGTTCGTGTGTAACGCTTCCTATGAATCAAAATCGAACACGCAACCCAGATCATTAACATAACGTAACGAAGTCCAGGGTTAAGGTCCAAATAGCCTTAACTATGGGGGAAACCGAAGACATAGGACGAAACCTTTGACACATATAAGGCACAGGGTTGTCTGTGTGGTTAAGAAGCTTGATTCTTAACAATGTGATCTGGAGTTCAATCCCAATGGGTGAAGCATTGGGTGAGTGCCTTCTCGTATAGCCACGGACCCACGAAGTCGGGTCCGAGGCTATACGAGGCTATACGATTTGAAACTGGAAAAGTGTACATATTTATGTGTGTGTGTGTGTGTGCGTGCGTGCGTGTATGAATGTGAATTTGTGTGTATGTGTGTGTGTGTGCGTGAAAGTTTGTGTTTGTGTGTAGGTTTGTTAGTTTGCGTATGTATTTATATTTACGTTATGTTTGTCCCACGTCACCGCTTGACAAGCACTGTTGTTTTCCTTACGTCCTCATAACTTAGCGGTTCGGCAAAAGGACCAATAAAGTAAGTGCCGATCTTAAAATTAAATACAAGGGTCCAAGGGTGCTCCAGCTTGGCAGCAGGGCAATCCCTCGCCATATTGCGGTTCACCTTTCACGGTTTATTATCCAACCGGACGTCGATTCTTCTGTAGTGTGGTTTTGCATTTAAAATAATATATATATACACACTCTCTCTCTAAGCTTGCGCGAATACAACTTCACATATACAGACATGTATATTTGCACGCGAATTCATTTACACCTACGCATGCGCTGTCATGCTATTGTAAAGAAGATATCTCGATGAGGCGTTTTGTCTGTGTCTGCGTGTATGGTAATGTTTGTGTGTACTATTATGTACGAGTTTGTGTGCATATGTATGTATGCATGCATGTATGTATGTGTGTATGTATGTATGTATGTATGTATGTATGTATGTATGTATGTGCGTGTGTGTTGTATGTGTGTGTGTGTTTGACGTATGTGTTGATTTGTGTAAGCTCCTTTAGAAAAGCGAGCCAGAATCGAGTAAAAATGATAAAGAATTATGTAGAATGAAAGAAAGATTAAAATAAATAGAAAATAATTATACAAAGAATTAAAAAAAGAAAGAAAATTGAAAGAAAATAATTTGAGTGGCTAACCTACAGGAAAGAACTTTGAATGGTCAAATGCGAGAGAAGACATTTGAGTGTGTCAAAATGGCGGAATACAAACTGAACGACGGATTGAGAGACAGAAAATTTGAATATGAAAAAGTGGTAGAATGAATTTAAATATTTGATTAGTTGGTAGAATGAATTTAAATATTTGATTAGTTGGTAGAATGAAATTTACGTTGTCAGATGAACAATATTGAAGGAAAAAGAATAGTAGGTCGAAAATGCTGGAAAGAAATATTGAATGACTAATTTGAATGAATAATAATTTTGATTAACGAAGGAATGTTATGAAAGAGAAAGTGATTGAATGTAAGAAATTGAAGAAATGGGAGGAAAATTTAATGGTCAATGTGAATTAATGATATTTGAAAGGACAATGGAGAGAAAGAAAAAGAACGGAAAACAGTCAATAAAAATGAGTGAAATTTTGTTTTTTAGTTTTCTTTTTTACTTGTTTTAGTCATTAGACTGCGGTCATGCTGGGGCACTGCCTTTGGGAACTTTTAGTCAAATGAGTCGACGTCAGTTGCAATGAGTAAGGGTGTTACCAACACCCAGTGGCATTCACTTTCATGAGCAGATTGGAGGTCCACAAAATAAAGTGTGAAACTGAAGCATACAACGCTCCACTAGGACAGGAATCGAGTCTAGAACTTCGGTGTGTTTGTGCAACACAGTAACCATTAAGCCACTACACACCCTTCGCTTTTTATCAATGAAAATTCATACGTAATTCAGTGTCAAGTCATGAAGCTTTAATGATAATTTTCATCAGGAATAATAATGGTGATAACTCTGAAATCCACATTAGTTGAAAATTGGATCGTGGCATGCAGTAAAGGTGTGACTAATTAATATGGTAAAATAATATAATTGTAGAGTAAATTGAGATAATGTATATTCATTACATTTTTTTTCTGAAATAAAATAAAACGAAACATACTCTCATCGGAATCGAGCACGCGAACAACTCGTATCAACGTTTCTTAGTAACAGACTCCAACGCTTGTGTCTTTTAGTTGAGATGTCGCCAAAAGGCAGACAGCTGGTCAATGTGACGCTTTACTACTATTGATATTTTCTAGATTTGTTCTAAATTAGTTACGAAAAACGATAGCTAATGTAATAGACTGTCATCGTTTGTGTTTCTGGTCGGTTTATAAGGAGACTTTAACGATTCGAAAATCTATATAGATTCTTATTTTATCTTTATGTGATGAGACCATAAATATGTAAATGAAAGAACTCCATGACTTTAATCCATACATATATGTATGCATGTTGGTGTATAATAATAATAATAATAATAATAATAATAATAATGGTTTCAAATTTTTGCCACAAAGGCAGCTTGTGGGGAGTGGATAAAGTCGAATACATTGACCCTAGTGTATCACTGGTACTCAATTTATCGACCTCGAAAATATGAAAGGCAAAGTCGACCTCGGCGGAAATTGAACTCAAAACGCAGCGGCAGATGAATTACCGCTAAGAAATTCGCCCGGCGGGCGTTCTAACATTTCTGCCAGCTCGCCGCCTTCGATGATGATGATGATGATGATGATGATGATGATGATGATGATGATGATGATGATGATGATGATAATAATAATAATAATAATAATAATAATAATAATTATAATAATAATAATAAATGCCCTGATGTAGTACCAGGTAGTGGCTCTCGTAGCTTCTTATCTTAACTATTTAGAAGTGTTATCATGTACATTGTTTTGTCTTGGTATGAAAGATGGGCTACAGCAAATATTCTGCTCAATACTACAGACTTGCTCGTCAGTTGTTTGACCATAACCAGTTGAGCATATCCCTTGGTGGTTGATGATATGTGCATCTCTGATAATGAGCAGAAGTAGTGGAGGAGCATCATAGCCATGTGTTGAGAGGAATTCTTTGGGGTTTGAATAATTCATCTTTGGAAACATGGGTGTTTTGCTCAACATCCTTAAACAAACCTTATTCAGAGACCTTTTGAGCGGGATGGGCTACTCGACCTAAAGAAAATTCTAACTGGGTCCCACCTACGAGGTCATGCGCTGTTTGTCTTGATATGAGATCACCATGTCGCGCACATATGGTTGTGATGCATGTGCCTGGTGTAACTCTTATCAGACGGGTAGTCATGATGGGTATACTGGGCTTTGTATATTTTACCCCAGTGTCACTTTGATGGCATGCACTGCTCTCTCACTCAAGAATAACAGTAATTAATCGATTGTATCGACCCAAGTGTCCAATAGGTGCTTATTTTATCGACCTCGAAAGGATGAACGTTCTAATCAGCCTCACTGTTATTTGAACTCAGAACGTAGCAATGGATGAAATACCGCTAAGCATTTCGTCCGGTGTGCTTACGATTCTGCCAGCTAACCACTTTAAAAACAACAACAACAGCAACAGCAACAACAACAATAACAACAGGAACAACAACAACAACAATGATGATAATGATAATAAGCCTTTGTACTGTAGGCACAAGGCCTGACATTTTGGGGGAGGGGTTAAGCCGATTACATCGACCCAGTATTTCCCTGGTACTTAACTTATCTACCCCGAATAGATGAAAGGCTAAGATATCTTCGGTCGAATTTGAACTCACATAAAAATTTCTTTTTCTTGGCAAAGGGATTTAGATGACCAAATCGATGGCAATAATGGGTGGAGAGGAGCTTCTGTCCATTTAAGAAGACGACATCATTTTAAAGATATTCGTTCGACCCGTGAAAATAAAAGCAGGTGTTTGAACTGGTTAGAAAACGATTGGGAAGGTGAGAAACTGTCAGGTAATGCACGGATAGAGTATGAGAGAGTGAGCGAGGGGAAGAGAGAGTGAGAGAGAGGGAGAGAGAGAGATAGAGAGAAAGAGAGAGAAGGAGAGTGAGACAGATAGACAAACATTGAAGGTGAGAGAAAGAGAGAAAGTGGGAGATGGACAGATAGAGAGAGAGTGAGAGAGAGAGAGAGAAGGAAAGTGGGATGTATATATATATATATATATATATATATATATATATGAGAGAGAGAGAGAGAGAGAGAGAGAGAGAGAGAGAAAGAGAGAGAGAAAGAGAGAGAGAGAGAGAGAGCGCTTTTGGTTGAAAGTTGTGCAGGAATTACTTTATGTGCAAAGGGAAATAAGTCTCGTTGCTATTTTCCAGCGATGGCCGTGTGGTGGCAGAATTGTTAAAGCGTCGGTATTTTCTTATTCGTTCTGGATTTTAATCCTCTGAGCTCAAAAGACACCATGATCAAAGATGCCTTGTATTATTTCGCGGTTAAAAAAGAAATATATCAATCGTCTACTACGGGGCTTGATGCAATCCTATAAAGCATCTATCCGGAAGAAATGCTGGTATGGTGTCTAAATTGGAAACTATTGCTTTTTAAGGGGTGGATATTAATTTGTGGGTTTCAGGTGGCGAGCTGGCAGAATTGTTCGCACACCTGGAAAATTGCTTAGCAGCATTTCGTCCATCTTTAAGTTCTAAGTTCAAATTCCGCTTTGTTCGACTTTGCTTTTCATCCTTTCGAAGTTAATAAAATAAGGACCAGTCGAAAACTGGGATCGATGTCATCATCCAGCCCCTTTCCCTGAAATTGCTGGCATTGTGCCTAAAAGGAGACGGGGGCTTTTCTAATACAGGAAAAAAATGATGGAGAGAGAGAGAGAGAGAGAGAGAGAGAGAGCGTTGGTAACCATACCTCGTTACGAAATGTATTTCACTGTTAGGATTTAGCTAAGTTCACCATTAAACAACATCAGCCCCATTCTTTTATTGGGCTACCTACACAACAAGGTGAGGCCCCATGGTTATTTCCAGTGCTTACCTCATGATCTGTGGAAATTTAAAGAAAAACAAATTCACAAACATTGAAAATACTTACGAACAAAACACACACATGAAAAAAATTTTAAGCAAAACCAAAATTATGTGATAAGGGAAATAACTCAAGATGTATTCCTAAGTTGTTTCCCTTGTCAACGGAATATATTTATTCAGATTGTGCATTTGAAAAATGAATGATGTTAATAAACATGCAGCTTATATATTATGTATGTTATATTATATATTGTCTATATATAATTCATTATATAAGTGCCTGGATTTAAGAAATTATTAATTTCAGAAATGTATAATATATGAAAATATTCTACAAATGTCAGAATAACGCAATTTGGTGATAAAATTTGAGAGTTATACCCCCTTTCAAGGGAAATAACTCTAAAAAAAATCCCTTTTCCTTCTTCAGCAGGAGAAATGAATTTAGTGTTAATGTTTAACGCTAAAATATAATTAATTACTAAATTATCCATGAATGTAATATTTGACATGGAAACCAAATAAACAGATAAACTGATATAGAAGCTCTCGAATACACGTATCTACACACGCATACACGGTTTTCATGTTCTTATATCTTACTTCATTTTATATCTTATTATTTTTAAAAATATTTTTATTATATTTTTTTTATTTTTTATTATTTTTTATTATTTGAATTTTTAGTATAAACCTATATCGCATCGAAGTCTTATAAAATCACTGTAAGCACGATTTCGTTTCTCGATGAAAACTGAAATTTTTATTTTCTACCAATTTATATATATATATAAATTAGACAATGGGGTAAAAAATTGGATATTAATTAATATCAATTTAATATCAGGTAACTAGCACATTAAAAGAATCAGGGAGATTCAGAAAAAATATCTGAGATCTCAAGGATTATTGCATATGTTTATATAAGAATATATACGAGTATATATACGGAGGCCACTAGGTGGACTGGTAAAGTGCTAGAAGACGATCACGTGTCATGTGTCTACTTAGACCGAATAATTCTCAGAGGGAATTTAGCGAAACAACAAAAACGTAAAGCGGGCAAGACCAGTGGAGATTACACAAAAAAAAAAAAAAAATGCAATTATCTGCAAACATGTTTCGAAATTAACATTTTCTTACCGAAAATATCTTTTCCTTATTAGTACAGAACATTGGATAGATGTAATTTAGAGAATCGTATACTTAGTTCTACTGCACTTTGCCTCCTGCTCGCACAGACGCACGTACGCGCGCACGTGCGTCTAACCCCCTCCTCCCAAATTTCCAAGGGAAATTACTCATTCAAAATATACTCGAATTGTTTCCCTTGACAGTATCTGCGCTATTTCGCTTAAGAATGTGATATTTATCGAAATAATATTGGATTCGTCTTAAATGGGAGCGATGGATGATAGTACTAGTTGAGCACGTACCATTACTATTAGGCTTTAGTTTCAACATTCTCTCTGTCTGTTTGTCTTTCTCTCTCTCTCTCTCTCTGTCTGCCTGTCCTTCACCCTTCTCCCTGATTACATATTTTCATTACATTTTTTTTTACCTTACCATCTGTGGTTCGCATTTATATCACAGTTGACTAGCTTTATGTTAATTAGGTATGATAATTAACTGGTGCAACAGAAACGAAAATATACAAAGCATCCAGGTTATTAGGACGAGGTAATAAGCCGATGGCAAAATATCGTGCTAACTCTAGTCTCATAGTTTCATTTATTTGACTCTTATTTTTAATTTCGGTGAGGACCAGCCAGATGTTACTCCAGCCCCACGGTAGCACAGATCGAGTAGAACTTTCGGTAGATGCTGGCCTTTGTTGTTGTTGTTGTTGTTGTTGTTGTTGTTGTTGTTGTTGTTGTTGTTGTTGTTGTTGTTGTTGTTGTTGTTGTTGTTGTTGTTGTTGTTGTTGTTGTTGTTGTTGTTGTTGTTGTTGTTGTTGTTGTTGTTGTTGTTGTTGTTGTTGTTGTTGTTGTTGTTGTTGTTGTTGTTGTTGTTGTTGTTGTTGTTGTTGTTGTTGTTGTTGTTGTTGTTGTTGTTGTTGTTGTTGTTGTTGTTGTTGTTGTTGTTGTTGTTGTTGTTGTTGTTGTTGTTGTTGTTGTTGTTGTTGTTGTTGTTGTTGTTGTTGTTGTTGTTGTTGTTGTTGTTGTTGTTGTTGTTGTTGTTGTTGTTGTTGTTGTTGTTGTTGTTGTTGTTGTTGTTGTTGTTGTTGTTGTTGTTGTTGTTGTTGTTGTTGTTGTTGTTGTTGTTGTTGTTGTTGTTGTTGTTGTTGTTGTTGTTGTTGTTGTTGTTGTTGTTGTTGTTGTTGTTGTTGTTGTTGTTGTTGTTGTTGTTGTTGTTGTTGTTGTTGTTGTTGTTGTTGTTGTTGTTGTTGCTGTTGTTGTTGTTGTTGTTGTTGTTGTTGTTGTTGTTGTTAATTCATATGACAAGTCAGATTAGTTGTTAGAATTATACTGACTTCAAATTTTGGCACAAAGTCAACAAGTTCGGGTGCGGGCTCAGTCGGTTTCATCAACCCTAACACTCAACTGGTACTTGTTTTAGCGAGTCGGGGATGATGAAAGGCAAAGTCGACTCCGGCCAAATTTGAACTCGTGACGTAAAAACGTACGAAATGCTGCTAAACCTTTTGCTTGGCGTGCTAACAATTCTGCCAGCTCGCGTTATGGTACAAGGCCAAAATTTTCGTGGAAGGGTGTACATTATTACTTCGACCCGAGAACTCAGCTGGTACCTATTTCATAAATTTCGAAAAGACGAAATGCAAAGTCGAACGCGGCGAAATTCGAACTCAGAATTTAAAGATTAGTAAAATGTCGCTAAGAGCTTTTCTTGGCGTTCTAACGATTCTGCCAGCTCGCCGCTTTTGTAGCAAGCATAATATTAAAGTGTCTTGTGCAATCCTAAAGACGCAATAAGCCGTTTTAATACAATGAATCACAGTGAATGTGGCTGAGAACTATGTCTTAGAATTGTTGAATTACTTATTTGTTAATATAAGAGTACCGAATTCAGTCGATCGATTAACAGAATCCATACGGACATCCGTCACCAGCTGTTGCACCAACGCTACCACAAACACACAGACAAACGCACGCACACACACACACACATACACACATGCACGAGTGAACTGGAGCAATATATATATATATGTACACACACACACAGACGAGTGAACTGCAGCAATATATATATATGTATACACGCACACACACATCTCACTCTCTCTCTCTCTCTCTCTCTCTATCTCTCTCTCTCTCTCTCTCTCTCTCTCTCTCTCTCTCTCTATATATATATATATATATATATATATATATATATATATATATATATATATATATATATATATATATATATATACGGTTTAGATATAGATTCAAGGCTTGAATATGGTACTTATGCGAAGGCACCCGAATATCACATCCCAAAAGGATGGGTGTGCAATCACTTTTGAAATCCGTGTTGCTTATTGTTTGATATATATATATATATATATATATATATATATATATATATATATATATATATATATACAAATTAAAAGGGTAAAGGTTTATCAATTTATTAATTTATTAATAAATCAACAATTAATAATTTTTACCAAGCCCTTCGGTATGTAAACACCATTATCGGTGGAGAACTTATTTAAAAGTTCCTATACATTTATAAACATACTTCGGTATGTGGTGAAGCAAATGCTTGCTGATCCCTTAATTATGTTTTATATATATATATATATATATATATATATATATATATATATATATATATATATATATATATATATATATATATATAGATAGATAGATATAAATGTATAGACGTGTGTGTGTGTGTGTGTGTGTGTGTGTGTGTGTGTACTTCAGCATCGTTGAATTCAAAATCTAATTTGTCACGGAAAAGTTATTTTCCATTTTAATTGTGAAATTCTTAAACCTGTTGCTAAACAAAAATTTGTAAAGCAATTATAACTCGGTAAAGAGAGAGAAACATTAATTTATAGTCCGATAAAATTCCAGGATCGATTATCTTAACAGCAGTCAAGCATTGCAATCGATTAAGTATTAAAACTATGTGACTTCGTAGGAATACAGTGTTTTCTAAAAATGATTTATTACGCTACTGTTTATTTTCGAAACTGCAAATACATTTCGATCAGCCTCCGAGTTTAACAAAATCTGTACTCTTATCCTACTGGAGCTGTAGAATCTAAACCTTTCCTGGTTTATACCTTTTCTCTCTGCATTTGGTGTGTTTTTGTTTCTGATATATAGCTATATAGCTGGCACTCCGTCGAGGGATCCAGTTGATCCGACCAACGGAACAGCCTGCTCGTGAAATTAACGTGCAATTGGCTGAGCACTCCACAGACACGTGTACCTTTAACGTAGTTCTCGGGGATATTCAGCGTGACACAGTATGACAGGGCTGACCCTTTGAATTACAGGTACAACAGAACATAGGAAGTAAGAGTGAGAGAAAGTTGTGGTGAAAGAATACAGCAGGGTTCGCCACCATCCCCTGCCGGAGCCTCGTGGAGCCTTAGGTGTTTTCGCTCAATAAACATTCACAACGCCCGGTCTGGGAATCGAAACCGCGATCCTATATATATATATATATATATATATATATATATATATATATATATACACATAGGTTTTCTTTATATATTTCTCCTTTTACATTTTATAGTAAATGTAGTGAAGTCATTAAATATTGGTTTCGAATATTGACAGAAGGACAGCAGTCTTGGGGAAGGGGTTAAGTCGATTACGTCGACCCCAGGGCTCAGCTGGTTCTTATTTTATCGACCCAGAAAGGATGAAAGGCAAAGTCGATCTCAGCAGAATTTGAACTCAAAACGTAAAGACAGACGAAAAATGTCATTGTACATTGGGAGTTTTTATCAAACATTTTATCAAAAGGAACACCAGACTTTAGCTTTTCCTTTCTTTCATGGGTGCTTATGAGTAGTAGGAGAGTTAATTAGGGGATAGAATGGATGGAATATATGTAGCGACCAGATTGGTTGTCATGCAAGATAAAAAATCTCTCATCTTCATTTATTTGCTTCCCGAATCTTTCGCTTGGGCAGCTGTACCTCTTCTCTTTGGTCAGTTTACACATAAAACATCTACACTTTCATACACACACACGCGCGCACACGCACACACACACACACACACACACACACACACACACACATTCATGAGCTTGGATCAGTTCGTACTCTGTGCTGATAACAGAAAGAGATACTTTGACGGAAATAAAATAGTCTATTTTTGTTTTTTTTTGCATGGTCAGACGAAATTTCAATACCGAAAAGACCAGACTCTTCATCTGCTTACAGTGTACCAAAAATCTAAAATCTTCAAATTCACATTGATATAAATCTTTGCCGAAAATGACCATATATATATATATATATATATATATATATATATATATACATTGATATACACTCTTCCTCCCTCGCACACACATATGCACTTACACACATACACACGCAAACGCACAGACCAACATATATACATGAACGTATGCATATTTAAAAAAAAATGTATTCCCTATGTTCTATATGTTAGCTGCTAAGTTATATTAGCTTTCACATGTCTGGCGTTTGGGTACATTTTCTGTTTTACATCAGAAATTTCAGTATATCTACTGTAACAGCTATATTAGCTGATATATGTTATGAAGTGTTAAGAGATGAGCAATGAATATACAAGGTGTTAATATACTTATAATATATTTATTAGTAAATGTTATGTGTCAATACATTTGTTATTGCTTGAGAAAAAGTTTCCACAGTTGTGAATTCTCGTAATTTATATGTAAATCTAATTGTGAATTCTGGCTTCACCAATAGCTATTACGCATCTACGTTACAGTTTTTATCTATCTATCTATCTATCTATCTATCTATCTATCTATCTATCTATCTATCATCATGGACGGACGGTAGACACATCGGCTCCCATGTAAGTTGCATTTTTCACCTCTTAAAAGACCTATTTTGTTTTAAAATTTTGTATAAGTTGTGTATAACACAAAATACTTCGTGAACATATATTTTTCAAATCGGAAATAGCTCTATTTAGAGCCTTATTTCCAAAAATTCAAACATATCTTCCTCGTTCCTAGCCATATTCTTTAAAACGAATATGGCTAAGGTTTTCAACGAGGCCGACTTCCCGCTCCTAATGCCAGAGGCGAAAACACTTAATGCCGTTCCGCATGAACGCAGACAAGTGATGAAGAAGAGCAATGATTCTGAGTCAACTGCTGCTGCCTCAACCACCACCACTACCACCATCACGTGTACAAACTCTGCTGCTACAGCAGTCTTGCCTGCCACCGTCACCAGTGACAACAACAACAACAACGACAAAGACAACAACAACAACAGCAACAACAACGACAACGACACAAATGTCCTTGCTAACACGACCACTGTCCTCACCACTGCTACTACCAGTGACAATAACAACAGCAACAACAACAGGACACCGACCTTCAACACCAACACCACCACTACTTCGACAAACTCTGCCGCCACTACCACCACCTTTGAACCTGGCAGTACCAACACCACTGTCAATACCACCATCAACAACTACAAGACGAACAAGATAAACAACACCACAAACGCCACAAACAACATATCTGCCAGCATCACAAAAACAAATTTTGCCGATGCAACGAAAGAAAAAAGAACAATATTAACATTCACCCAAAAACAAATCAATGACACAAAATCCCTTCTCACGAAAGAAGGTGACACTGTACAAATACACATACCAAAAGCAATTATTGAAAATACAAACAAGAAGCACATATCATACAGACTTATCAACAAGAAAACGAAGCGACCGGAGAGTTTCTCCACCCAAAAAATTGAGATTTGTCTCAAACCGATATGGCCCTTTCAAAGTCATGTTACTTGGGGACGAAAATTTGCCACGGTCCTAGTACGCTTTAAGAGCGAACAGTTAGCGAAGGAATTTTCAACACTCTCTCTCCACACAGATGACTTGGTGATGATACCGAGTTATCTTGGACAGAGAGTGACGAAGGTGACAGTAAAGAATGTCCCTTCACAAGTGGAAACCCAGTGGATAGTAGGTTCTATATGCCTCGAAATGGAGGAGGCAAATATATTAGAAATTGCTACTGCAGAGGAGAAAAACTGGGAAGGGGGAAAAAAAGTCGAAGTCCTCCTCCATATCACTGAAGAGGAGTGCCAAAAGATCCCCACACACATCCAACTGGCAAAGGACCACAAGTTATATGTAGTGGTGGAAGGAAGGCGGCCACGTTGTTATGTATGCGGCAGCGAGGCACACCTCAAGGACAGTTGCCCAACCGCCGCCAACCAAAAAAAGCAACAAGGGCAACCACCAAAACCCGGAAAAAAAACCCTACTACCAACACCACCATCAACAATCAAAACAAGAGAAACACAAGCAACACTGGCAACTGAGAAGACAACAGCATCTGCAAAAACAACAAGTGAGGAAGCAGGGGAAAAGAAAGAAAATTCCAAGACTGTTTCCCCCTCCCCCACATCACACACACCTCACACAAATAACAAGCCATCAGCACCAACAAAAACAGCAACACAACCACTCACACAAGCACACACAGACGCTCACAATTTGCCCCTACCCCCTTCCGATTCCTCAGAACCTTCGTCGGAAGATGAAAGTAATGAGGAATGGCAAATAGCCCAGAAAGGAAGGAGGAAGAGGAGCAAGAAAAGAAAAGCAAACACAAACAAAGCAGGGAGATACACAACTCCCGAAAACACTCCAGACACCAACACAAGCACACACAACTACAACACAAGCAACAAAACCCCAAAAGCAAGTACACACACAATGCTCACTGCCATCAACACAAAAAACTCAGAGTTGATGGAATACATCAACACAAAAACAAACATAACAAACGAAGACATAAAAACCAGCAACCACCCATACACAACACCGCCAGAACACATCAAAATACTACACATAACACCAACCCTGCACCACACACTAAAATCTATTTTTCCAAAGGCAGTTGGCAAATGCCAAAAATACCTGGCGAAAAAACTATATAGTGATCTCCTCGAAGAAAACCCGAAGGAGGAGACACAAAAACTCTCAAACGGTAAGTGACTCTCTTTATAAAACTTTAACACTCAAATCAAAATGATGCTCAAGATTGGTTGTGTAAATGCGCGTGGCTTGGGGTCCCCTTGGAAACAAGGGTACCTCCTAAATGACATAAAGTCACATAAACTAGAAATCATAGCCATAAGCGAGACCAGACTCCATGATACGCGGGCCCTATCGTCCATGTTTGGCAGACAGTTTAACATTTATTTTTCTCCCTGTCTGCCGAGAATGGGCGGTAGTGGCACGGCGGTACTCTTTCGCAAGAGTCTGGATCTCGAAGTAAAGACAGTATTCATAGACCCGGAGGGTAGATTGGTTGTTCTGGATGTCGATGGCAGCGATGGGTGTGCTTTTCGACTCATATCAGTATACGCACCACCTTTAACAGGTAGGCCGGATTTCTTTCGACGTCTAGAAGTATTCCTAGGAACGTCTCGTCCTTTACTTTTAGTGGGGGATTGGAATGCTACCTTGGACACGCATCTAGACTATGTTGGCAGAGATAGGAATAGACGGGGATGCAAATGCCTCAAAGACCTGCTCAGACGCTTTCAACTGTCTGACAGGTACCGACTCGATTACCCGAATGCGCCAATGTGGACATGGACAAACCGCATCGGGTCGTCGAGATCGTATCTAGATAGAATACTGTGTAGGAGAGTAGATAGAGATAGCATAGGGTGTCCACAATTTCACATAGTCAGCTACACGGATCACAAACTTGTGACGTGTACGCTAGACTTAGATAAGACACATAGGCAGGGCTCCGGTTACTGGAAACTAAACGCGTCTTTCCCGTCGAGACCAGTTTTCAGAGACCGGATTAGCACGTTAGTAAAGAGGGCTTTGACAGGAGCCATCATCAATAACAAATGGTGGTTTGCCCTCAAGAGAGCAATAAAAGCAGAAGCGGTTAGGTATAGCAAAGCACTAGCCATAGACAGAAACAGAGTAGAGGGTGAACTAGTTAAGAAGCTAGAAGAGGCAATTAGAAGTGGCATCGCATCCGACGTTTTGGCGGCGAGGTTGGCCCTTGACCAACACTTCAACGCCAAACACGAAGGGTGCGTTGTCAGGGCTAGGATGCGTGCTCTAAGAAACGAAGGTGTTGGAGCCGCACGAGAGGCCCGGGTGGCGGAGGCGCAACAGGGCAACAAAGCCACCATTCGGTCTCTGGTGGACGAACAGGGGCGCGAACTGCTCGAGCCAAGCAAAATGTGTGAGGCCTTTCAGCGGCACTTTGCTCGACTGTTTGGGACGAATGGCGAGCGAGAACGCAGGGTGGACTTCAGTGCCTACCTGCACAGCCTGCCACGACTCTCGGCAAGAGAGGCGGAGTGCTGCGAAGGTGCCATCACGGCGGCGGAAGTGAGGGACGCGATGGCGGGATGCTCGAGGGACAAATCTCCGGGTTTGGATGGTCTGCCCTACGAGCTTTACAACTGTAAGCCAGACTTGTTTGGAGACGTCTTGGTGGCGGTGTACTGCAACTGGCAGCAAAACGGGAGCATTCCCGGTTTTGTGAGTCGAGGAGCCGTAACGCTGCTGAAGAAAGATCCAAACAAGGGGGACGTCATAGATAACTTTAGGCCCATCACTCTGCTCAATGCAGACTTGAAAATTTTGGCCAAGGTGTTAGCCAAGCGGTTGGCGCTTGTCATCGAGAAACTGATCGGCAAGGCGCAAACGTGCGCGGTGCCGGGCAGGAGCATCCATGACAACCTCCATCTGATGCGCTACATCATAGAGAGGGTAGTTAAGGAACCTGGCATGGGTGGGGCCCTGATCAATTTAGATCAATCGAAAGCTTTCGATAGGGTAGACCATCAATACTTGGAGGCTGTCCTCATAGCAGCCGGCTTCGGTCCCATTTTCCGCGGCTGGATGGCTGCCTTGTACAGAGGCATCCGTTCGGTAGTTCGCGTCAATGGGCATCTATCAAGACCCTTCGACATTGCACGTTCGGTCCGTCAGGGATGCCCCCTCTCGTCGCTTCTGTACGTGTTGACTCTCGAGCCACTACTGCGGAAGCTGGCGACGCTGAGGGGCATCCCGCGAGAGTTGGGATGCGGGACGAGCGTGTCGGCATACGCGGACGACGTCACCGTCATAGTGTCTAGCCAAAAGCACATCGAGCTTGTCGGCGAGACACTGAGAGACTACGAAGCGGTAACGGGAGCGAAAATCAACCGGGATAAGTCAGTGGGCTTGCGGCTCGGCACCTGGAGAAGCAACCCCATGCCGTCAAGTAGCGCCTCCGTCGTGGGACGTTGGACTGACGGTCCGGTTGAGATGCTCGGGGTCTGGTTTGGTCCAGACCTCCAAACGGAGAAGAACTGGGACGAGATAACGAGAAGGGTGGCCACTCTAGCCCGGCAATGGGCCGAGAGGAAGCTTTCCCTGAAAGGTCGGGCGGAGGTGGCGAACACGTACATCGCGTCCGTCATCTACTACCGCCTGACCGTCGTTCCTTGTCCCGACCCTACCATCACCAAACTGGAGCGCATCCTCTTCCGCTTCTTGTGGAAAGGAAGCGTTCCGATGGTTAGGCGATCCGTTTGCTGCCAACACCCGTTAAAAGGAGGACTGGGCATGCCGTGGTTGATGATGCGCAGACACGCGCTGAGACTGCGACATCTCCGGCTCTACGTAGACAGCGGTGAACAGGTGTGGTCACCGTTTGTGCGGCGCGCTTTCCCGCAGCTCGTCTCTATGACCGAACTGCAGTCATGGATCAAGAAGAGGCCGAGGAAGGGCGAATGGCACCGCGAGTGTCGCGCTGCTCTTCGGCAACTCCAACAACCCGGGTCAACCTTGAGCGACTGCATCACAACTAACGCATTCTATAGTGGATTAGTGGAGGGAAGGTACGACGACGATCTCGGGGCGAACCTGGGCGTCGACGAGGAATACCTGACCCGCCTGTTTAAGACGACCTTCGGGCCGGGACCTATGGACAACTTCCAGAGATCCCTGGCCTGGCAGTGCTATCGAGAAGCACTACCCGTTCGGGATAAGCTCTACAGGCATGGCTCGAGAAACACGGGGCCGACCTGTCCGAGATGCCGGCAGAGCGACGAAACCGTTCTGCACGCACTCGTACAGTGTCCCACCATTTCCGAGCTGTGGGCTTACGTCGAACAACTGCTATCGCGTGTGGGACGAGTCGGTCTATCAGCCGAGTCTATCGTGAATATTGTCGCGCCTCCTTCCTTTAAACGGGAAGGAAGAGCTATTTTCATCGTACTTGTGGCTATGGCGAAAGAATGTGTATGGTGGACGCGTCTGAAAGGTCTAGAGACAAAGACTTTCCTCTCTGGGCAATCTCTCATCAACTTCTTCAAGTATCACCTGAAGAGGAAGTTGAGAGTAGAAAGGGAAGTCTTGTCTAGTGAATGCTTCAAAAAAAGATGGGTGAATGTAGCAAGGATGGCACGTGTGAACGACGGAGCCATCTTGAGCATAACCCTATGAACAAGAAAAAAAAAATAAAACAAAAAGGCAAAAGAGAGTCACTTACTGTTATAGTTTCTTCAATGAGAATATTGACCAAGGTTACCGTGGTCTTTTCCGTGGGCTTTTCCTTCCACGGCTAAACCTAAACTGTCCTCCCCTCTTTTTACACGAGAACATTACTGTGTGATACACGATCCCTATTGATCGGCCTTTCCTTTTCTTTTTTTTTCGATCCCTTTTGATCGAACTGCCCCTTTTTCCCTTCCTACGATCCCTTTTGATCGACACCACCAATTTTTTTTTTTTTTTTTTTTTTTTTTTTTTTTTTTTTTTTTTTTCCTTCCTTCCCCCTCCCAAAAAGAAAAGCTCTACATTGTATTTGTCCCATCTTCGTTGAGCCCTGTGTGGCTAATAAAAGAAATGTATCTATCTATCTATCTATCTATCTATCTATCTATCTATCTATCTAAGGTTAACATGGTCTTTTCCGTAGGTTTTTCTTTCCACGGCTAAACCTAAACTGTCCTCCCCTCTTTTTACACGAGAACATTACTGTGATACACGATCCCTATTGATCGCTTTTTTTCTTCTTGGTCCCTTTCGATCGAACTCCCCCTTCCCTTTTTCCCTTCATACAATCCCTTTTGATCGACACACCCCTACTTTTTTTTTCTTTCCTCCCCCCTCCCAAAAAGAAAAGCTCTACATTGTATTTGTCCCATCTTTGTTGAGCCCTGTGTGGCTAATAAAAGAAATGTATCTATCTATAGATACATATATAAGTGTATGTGTGTATATTTATATATATATATATACATGTATGTGTATATACATGAAAACACACACCCATACACACACACGTACACACACATTCATATACATATCATATACAAATTAGATTATCTGGTCACACGGTGATGTAAAATTAGATTTTGTACGTTGCACCGATGTTAAGAAATCGCTGGAAGGAGAATCTTTCGTACCTGACTTTGTTGAGAACCAAAAGAATTAGCATACATTGGTCTGCAATGATGTAAATGAACCTCCATTAAATATCCTACACACACACACACACACGCGCGCGCACACACACACACACACGCACACACACACACACACACACACAAAGTCAAATATACATATATATGTATATGTATGTATATATGTATATGTATGTATATATGTATAAACATCGATTCATATATATATATATATATATATATATATATATATATATATATATATATATATATATATACATACACTTACGTATGCATAAGTAAGTGCATATAAATAAATATATACACAATTACATATATGTACGTATATTGAAATATACGTACTTATAAACATAAATATGTATAGATATATGACCATGTATGTGTATATGTATTTTTATATATGCATATATATGTATATATATATATATGCGTGCGTCTGTGTTTATATATGTGTGTGTGTATATATGTGTGTATGTGTGTGTGTGTGTGCACGCATGCATATACGAGAATATATAAGTATATATAAGTCTGTATATAGTCATGTATGCTCTCTCTTTCACACACACACACACACACACACACATTCAGGACTTCATGGTGATTTATGTTTATGATCAGCTGTTCGATCATTTGAATCCTTGATCATTGAAGCACGCCTTGGTTTATTGCTCATTGATGTCCTCCCTGTTTAACAGTCATATTTTGACAACTATATTGAATATAGATAGTTAGATAGATAGATAGATAGATAGATAGATGAATAGATAGATAGATAGATAGATAGATAGATAGATAGATAGATAGATAGATGAATAGATAGATAGATAGATAGATAGATAGATAAATGAATAAACAGATAGATAGACAAACAGATGAATAAATAGCTAGCTAGATAAATATATGAATAGAAAGATTGATAGATATATGAATAGATAGATAAATAGCTAACTAGCTGACTAGGTAGATAGATAAATACATAGACAGATAGATAGATGAATAAATGGATAGATAGATAAATAGCTAACTAGTTAGCTAGCTAGCTAGCTAGATAGATAGATAGAAAGAGTAGAGAGAGAGTATTGCTGATTCCATCTTTGCTTCCATACTTTGATTTGGAAGGAGAATTCTTCGGATATGTTCAAAGGAGAAATGAATATTCTGGAATGAACTAGAAATATTGTGATGGAGTAAATATAAATAATTTACAACTAGCGTCCATGTGTGATAAAGTTATGTCAGTTATGTATCTGTAAATTGTGTCAATCATTGGCAATGGACTACGGCCATGCTGGAGCACAGCCGTGAAGGGTTTAATCGAAAAAACGACAACAGCAATTATTGTTTTTTAAAGCCTGGAACTTATTCTGTCTTTCTATTTTACCGAAGAGCTAAGTTGAGAGGACATAAACAAACCGATACCGGTTGTGAAGTAGTGATAAGACGCCCGCGCACGCACACACACACACACACAAAGCCAGATATAATTTTTGAAGCTCTGATGAAGCTATGGGGTGATACGCAACCACTTAACTATGAGTGGGTTACATCTTGCCGCAGAAACAGCTTGTCCTTTCGTACGAAATCCATTTTCCGTTTCATATCGAAGAGAATGGAAATTAATAAACGTTTTCATTTTTCAGTGGTCTAGCGTATAAAAATTCATGTGTTTATACACTATATCTTATGATATATATGTATATATATATATATATATATATATATATATATATATATATATATATATATATATATATATATATATATATATATATATATATATATATATAAATATATATATATATATATATATATATATATATGTATATATATATATATATGCATATATATATATAAAATCAAGATTTACTTTTCGCAATGAGATAGAACACCAAGGCTGTGTAGATTTTAGAACATTTATAAATAGGTCTTACAGCTGTTTCCAGGATATTTATTATATCCCTTCATCGGAGACAGTGTGACACACATGTATGTATTTATATATATATGTGTATCTTTTATCTTTTCATCTTTTACGCCACTGGACTGCAGCTATGCTGGGGCGCAACCTTGATGGACTTTGTCGAACTAATCAAGCCTAATACATATTTATAAGCCAGGCACATTTCTATACTTTATTGCTAGGACGTAAACAATTTAGAAGCGATTGTGAGGATTAAATATATGCGCAAAGGCACACACAAGCATATGAGGGCATTCTTTCATTTTCCTTCTATCAAATCCACTCACAACGCTTTGGTCACCTTACTGTCATGGTAGAAGACGCCTAAGGTGCCTTGCAGTGTGACTGAACTCGGAACCATGTGGCTGGGAAGCAAACACCTTACCACACAGCCACACATAAGCATAAAAACATAAACCCAACCAGTCAGCTGATAGTGATAACCTCTGGTTTAGAAATTCAATACACAACAGCACACGCTCTATATATCTTATTGACGCATTGAGTGCTTGTATCTGTGTGCAAGCCTTCTCCTTAGAAACATACCCATGCAAATTGCATACGTACATATGTGTGTGTGTGTGTGTGTGTGTATTGTGTCTCTGTGCGTGTATCTAAGTGTGTGAATATGTGAATATATAAATACAAATACACACAGACGCACACATATATAAGTCTAAACGTATGCACACACACACACATACACATAAACTCATGTCTAACTATTTCTCTCACTACACACATACACGCACACAGACAATTAATCCTCATACACACACACACACACACACACACACACACACACATATATATATATATATATATATATATATATATATATATATATATATAAAACACGTATATTCACACACTCATACATACACAAACACACATAATATTTGTATTTGATGTATACAAATTATCAATTTCCATCTAGCCGTTCGTGTCTCACTCTAGGATATAAAGTTATTTACACTTTCTCCTCTTTAACATTGCTCCCTAAATTAACACTCACCAGGTACCACATACTCTAATTTCGCTTGAATTGTTATGCTTTCTCAGAGTAGCATATATATGTATATATATATATATATATATATATATATATATATATATATATATATATATATATATATATATATATATATATATATATATATATATATATACATATATATCTTACTTCAAATCTCAGTGTTTGAATATATCATTTATATATATATATATATATATATATATATATATATATATGTATATGTAGATACACACATATGTATGCATATTGATATATATATATATATATATATATATATATATATATATATATTTATATATATGTATATATATGTATGTATCTGTGGTGTATATATATATATTTGTGTGTGTGTGTGTGTGTTTGTGTGTGTGTGTGTAAATATATATATTCAGAAATATATGTGTTGTATACTCGTCTGATTAGTTTGTGACTCTTACCAACATTTTAAATCATTACTATTGGTGTTTTCTTCTTCTTCTTCTTCTTCTTCTTCTTCTTCTTTTCCTTCTTCTTCTTCTTCTTTTTCTTCTTCTTCTTCTTCTTCTGCCCCTTCTTACTATTACCATCACCATGGTAATTTATATATATATATATATATATATATATATATATATATATATATATATATATATATATATATATATATATTTCATTCTAGATTATTAAAGTTCTCACTCTGAAGGTAAACACCTTGATTTAATAGGCATAACAAACAAACAAACAAACATGCACGCGCGCGCGCACACACACGCAGACACACAT